>NC_041388.1:201737703-201790875 GCF_002162155.2 Triticum dicoccoides | reverse complement strand
GGGGCCCACGGCTGGACCGCGCGGGCCTCGGGCGGTGGCGGCGGCGGCTTGCCACGTGGCAGGCGGCGGTTGGCGGCGGCGGATCCGTCCGGTCCGAACGGACAATGTCCGGCGCACGCGAGGGGACGATCTAGGGTTTTTTCGGGAGGAAGGAGAAGGAGATCCGCGAATTTCGGGAGGGGACTTTAAATAAGCATAGATGGAGCTAGGAGAGTCCAAATGAGGTGCGGTTTTCGGCCACGCGATCATGATCGAACGATCTAGATGATGGAGAAGGCTTAGGTGGGTTTTGGGCCAAATTGGAGGGGTTTTGGGCTTCAACACACACGAGGCCTTTTCGGTCCCTCGGTTAACCGTTGGAGTATCAAACGAAGTCCAAATAATACGAAACTTAACAGGCGGTCTACCAGTAGTAAACCAAGGCTGCTTGGCAAGTCTCGGTCTAGTCCGGAAATGTTTAATACCCACACACGAAAGAAAGCTAGAAATGACCACCGGAGGAGAACGAAGCGCCGGAATGCAAAACAGACAACGGGGAAAATGCTCGAATGCATGAGACGAATACGTATGCAAATGCAATGCACATGATGACATGATATGAGATGCATGACAATGACAACAACACACGGAGACAAAAACCCGAACCCGAGAAAATAAAATAACTTAAAGCCGGAAACGGCAAGAGTTGGAGTACAAATTGGGAAAGTTACATCCAGGGTGTTACAACGCTCCACCACTACGAAAGGATCTCGTCCTGATATCTAGGACTGAAAGAACGCCGGGTACTCAGAATGGAGGTGATCCTCGCGTTCCTAGGTAGCTTCACGGTCGGAATTGTGTGACCACTTGACTTTGAGAAATTTGATAGACTTATTGCGAGTCTTGCGTTTAGTCTCTTCAAGAATAGAAACTGGGTTCTCACGATAAGATAGATCTTCTTGGAGCTCAATGTCCTCGAAGTTGATGGTGCGGGCAGGTGTCTTGAAGCACTTTCGAAGCTGAGAGACATGGAACACGTCGTGAACATTTGCAAAGTTTGAAGGAAGCTCGAGTTGATAGGCGAGGTCGCCTCTCTTGCTGACAATCTTGAAAGGTCCCACGTATCTGGGGGCAAGCTTCCCTTTGATACCGAAGCGACGAGTACCTTCCATAGGAGAGACGCGGAGGTAAACATGATCTCCGATCTCGAAAGCCAAATCACGGTGCTTACTATCATAGTAGCTCTTCTGGCGGGATTGGGCTGCTTTGAGGTTATCTCGAATGACTTTACACATTTCCTCTACCTCTGTGATTAAGTCATTACCCAAAAGCTGACGTTCACCGGTTTCAGACCAGTTGAGAGGGGTACGGCACTTCCTGCCATACAGAATTTCAAATGGGGCCTTGCCCGAACTTGCTTGAAAACTATTGTTGTAGGAGAATTCAGCATAAGGAAGACAATCCTCCCACTTCATGCCGAAGGAGATCACACAAGCCCTGAGCATATCTTCAAGAATCTGGTTGACATGCTCGACTTGACCGCTAGTTTGAGGATGGAAAGCTGTGCTGAAGCGAATATTAGTGCCCATGGCCTTCTGAAAAGAATCCCAAAACTTGGATGTAAAGATGCTGCCACGGTCTGAAGAGATCACTTTTGGAATACCGTGCAGAGAGACAATTCGAGAGGTATAGAGTTCCGCCAATTGAGCTGCAGTGATCGACTCTTTGATAGGCAGAAAATGAGCCACTTTAGTGAGTTTGTCGATGACAACGAACATAGCATCATTGCCACGCTTGGACTTTGGAAACCCAGTCACGGAGTCCATTTCAATGTGGTCAAACTTCCATTCTGGAATGGCAAGAGGTTGGAGGAGACCTTCTGGCCTTTGGTGTTCTGCCTTCACTCTTCTGCAGACATCACATTCATTCATGAATTGAGCAATCTCGCGCTTCATTCGAGTCCACCAATAAGCTTGCTTGAGGTCCTGATACATCTTCGTGCTCCCAGGGTGGATGGAGAGGAGAGAATTGTGAGCCTCGTTCATGATCACTTTACGGAGGTCACCTTTGGGTACAACAATACGATCCTCGAAGAAGAGAGTGTCCTTGTCGTCAAGGCGGTAGCACTTGTACTTGGGTTGACTCTTGGCAATCCCAATCTTCACCTTTTTCACCATAGCATCAAGAAGCTGAGCTTGGCGAATCTGGTCTTCCAAGGTAGGAGAGACTTGAAGGTTGGCGAGGAAACCTTGAGGAACAACTTGCAGATTAAGTTTGCGGAAAGCTACACAAAGCTCGGGTTGATAAGGCTTAAGAATCAGACTGTTGCAATAAGCTTTCCTGCTCAATGCGTCAGCAATCACATTGGCCTTGCCTGGAGTATACTCGATACCTGGATTATACTCTTGAATCATTTCGACCCATCGAGTTTGCCTGAGGTTGAGATTAGGCCGAGTGAAGATGTACTTAAGACTCTTGTGATTAGTGAAAATGTCCACTTTTCTTCCCAATAGAAGATGTCTCCAAGTCAAAACAGTGTGCACAACTGCCGCCAACTCGAGATCATGAGTGGGGTAGTTCTTCTCATTAGGCTTCAACTGGCGAGAGGTATAAGCAACAACTTTCTTCTCTTGCATCAATACTGCGCCAAGACCTTGGAAAGAGGCATCATAAAAGACCTCGTACGGCTTGGATTCATCAGGCGGAGTCAGAACTGGAGCAGTGATCAATTTCTCTTTCAAGGTGTTGAAAGCAATGTCACACTCCGGAGACCAAACGTACTTGACGTGCTTCTGAAGAAGATTTGAGAGAGGCTTCGCGATCTTAGAAAAGTTTTCAATGAATCTTCGGCAGTAGCTTGAGAGACCGAGGAAGCTATGGAGTTGCTTCACGTTATGAGGAGGTTCCCAATTCACAATTGCAGACACCTTCTCAGGATTCACGGCAATCCCCTTGGCAGAGATGATATGACCAAGATAAATAACCTCGTCGAGCCAAAATTCGCACTTGGAGAACTTGGCGTAGAACTGATGTTCCCTCAACTTATCGAGTACCAAACGCAAGTGCTTGGCATGATCTTCCTTGTTCTTGGAGAAAACCAGAATGTCGTCGAGATAGACCAAAACGAAGTCATTGGTGTAGGCGTTGAAGATGAAGTTCATCATGCGAGAGAATGTCGGAGGAGCGTTGACGAGGCCAAAAGACATGACAGTGTATTCATATGAACCATAGCTTGTCCTGAAAGCCGTCTTGGGAATATCTTGCTCACGGATTCGAATCTGATGATAACCCATACGGAGATCAAGCTTGGAGAATACTTGGGCACCTTTAAGTTGTTCGAATAGCTCATTGATGTTGGGAAGTGGGTATTTGTTCTTGATGGTCTTCTTGTTCAATGGATGGTAATCAACACAAAGTCGGTCCATTCCATCCTTCTTCTTCACAAAAAGAACACCATAACCCCACGGAGAAGAACTAGGCCGGATGAGACCTGTTTTCTCTTGAATATCGAGTTGCTTCTTCAGCTCCTTCAACTCTTCAGGTCCGAGCTTGTAAGGATGTTTGCACACAGGTTCCGTGCCAGGCTCAAGATCAATAACGAATTCAACTGGCCGGTGCGGAGGCATTCCTGGAAGCTCTTCTGGAAAGATGTCTTGATATTCGCAAACGACTGGAATTTGCGAGATAGCATCCAGTTCACCCTTCTCATTGAGAGAAAACAGACGGATGGTATCATCACGAGCGGCAAAGACAATTACATCCTCAGACGAATGAGTCAATTGAATCTGCCTGGCTGCACAATCAAGCTGAGCCTTGTGTTTAGAAAGCCAATCCATCCTGAGAATAAGATCAATATCCGAGTTACCAAGAACCATTGGGGGAGAAAGGAACTTGTAGTCGCCCAATGTGATAGTAACATCTGGCACTTCTAGACTTGCAGTCAAACGTTTGCCAGGAGAAACGATATCCATTTTTTTACCCAAATGAGAAGAAACGAACTCATGCTTGGTAAAAAATGGCTTTGGCATGATACAATGTGATGCACCAGTGTCAAAAAGAACTCTTGCAGGAATATCGTTAACAGGAAGGTTACCCATGATGACATGTGACGAGTCCTCTGCCTAAGCTGCATTCAGCAAGTTGACCTTAGTGTGCTTGGGGTTATGCTTGACCACAGCTGAACTTGCCGATCTGACAGGATGAGGAGGAGGAAGATGCCTCTGGTTGAGACACTTGTTGGCATAGTGACCCTTCTGTTGACACTTGTTGCACGTGACCTCTGAAAGCGGACGGTGATACGGAGCACTCGATCTTGGAGCTTGAGACGAAGTCTTGTTCTGAAAGCCAGGGTTGGGTGGGTGGGAAGAACCACTGCCACCTTTGCTCTTCTGCTGATACGGCTGACGGAACGGAGGAGGAGGAAGCCAATACTTCTGCTGCTTGGCCACTTGAGTAGAGGAAGAAGGAGTAGCATCTTTGACTCGCTTCTTGGAAGCATCACACCTCAACTGAGCAGCCTCTTGCTTCAGTGCCATGTTATAGAACTCATCGTATCTCAAGGGCTCGAAGAGAACAAGAGCTAGCTAAATTTCTTCTCTGAGACCACCCCTGAACTGGTATATCATGCTCTTCTCATCAGGGATGTCCTACTTAGCAAAGCGAGCGAGCTTCTGAAACAACTTGTTGTAGTCATAGACAGACAAAGAGCCTTGCTTCAGGTTGCGGAATTCCTCACGCTTGCTTTCAACCACACTCTGAGGAATATGATGAGCTCGGAAATCTTGACGGAATTCATCCCAAGTGATAACACGTCCACCTCTGGAATCCTTGTACTGCTGGAACCATTGTGTAGCTTGATCTTTGAGTTGGAAGGAAGCGAACTTGACAAAGTCCCCAGGCCTGACGTTACTGCACTCGAAATGCTTGCACAGATCCACTAGCCAATCGTCAGCATCGGTTGCCTCAACACAATTGCTGAAAGTCTTTGGCCCATTAGCAAGGAACTGGTTGAGTGTAACAAAGTGATTCTGATTGTTTCCTTGGTTCCCTTGGTTGCCTTGATTGCGCTCTTGGAGAATTTGCATGGTCAACTGTGTGTTTGCATTGGTTGCGGCCATCACAGCTTGCCATGCCTCCGGAGGAGGGGGAGGTGGTGGCGGATCAGGATTCGGAGTCGTGCGCGTTGGAGGAGCCATCCTGAAGAGGTTGACATCCATTAGCACATTTGATAGACAAATATTGAAGCTGAATCCAACGGAATGAAAATTGCAACATATAGTCTTCACATCCGAACAAAACGAACGAATGCATTCCTCTTGAAATGGTCACATATCCATAAATTGAGAAGCCACTTAGAATTAAAGTAGAGAAATAAATCAACAAGGTACGGATCTAGAACGAATACTCGGTAAGAAATCCTAATCCCAAACCAATATCCGTGGAAGAAGAACTAGAGCTACTAGAATTCCCACCTATGAAACTCCCGAACCTTTCCGGTTATGCAATCAGGTGTTGGGGATACAGGTGAAGCATAATATCTCACCCAAATCTAGCAAATCCTACATCCAGCTGTATCCATCCTTCAACACATAACCAAGAAACCTTCGGAAACCTTCTACCTCAACCTTCGAAAAGCATCCGTTATACAAGTTATGGCGATACTCCCGAACTCCCGCCCCAGTACTGGGTGGCGTCGAGGTTATCTCACCAACGAACTGCAAAAAAGAGATTTTCGATGTCGGCGTACTAAACTCAGGTATTCCAGAATTGCAACGATAAAATTATGACGACAACACCTCAGAGCTCAACTCCCCGGGACACTTCCACTAAACCCCTGACAGGAGGCACCAAGACAATGTTCTCATCATAATACCATCAGAACGATTCCAAGATACCCGCGTGATCCTAAATTTTTTTTTAGTGAAATTTGAGAAGAGAAGAGTGAAAACTCTACGTCAGGATGCCTTACCAAAGCGATGAGGAGACTGGGAAGTAAAAAGAATTCCTAAACTCTCCGATATATAATTCCTAAATGACTCAAAACATTTTTCTAGACACAACTCGGCCGCTAATAACGATCAAGCAATGGGGCTCCTAAGGTCGGGGAAGGCTCTGATACCAACTTGTAACACCCTCGACGCGACTATAGCTCCCACGTGTCGAGGCACGACTTAGAGACATAATCGCATTGAAGGCATATGTCGCAAGTTAGGCAATCTTCACAACATCCCATGTAATATAGATAATAAAAGGGGAGATAACATAGTTGGCTTACACTCGCCGCGTCAATCAAGTACATAAATAAAATTACATCAACCAAACACTCATGGCCCGACTACGGCGCCAAAATAAAAGATAACCCAACATGCGACACGGTCCCGATCACCCCCAACTGGGCAACACTACTGATCGTCAGGAAAGGAGACATAGTAACGTTGAGAGTCCTCGTCGAACTCCCACTTGAGCTCGAGCGCGTCACCTCAAGCGGAATCATTAGGCCCTGCATCTGGTGTAATAGTAATCTGTGAGCCACAGGGACTCAGCAATCTCGTACCCTCGCGATCAAGACTATTTAAGCTTATAGGTAAGGCAAGGTAAATATATGTGGAGCTGCAGCAAGCGACTAGCAAATATGGTGGCTAACTTATTCGCAAAAGAGAGCGAGAAGAGGAGGCAAAGCGCGAGCGAGAAACTAGAGAACAACCTGCGCAAACATAACTCCAACACTGTGTCCACTTCCGGGACTCCGCCGAGAAGAGGCCATCACGGTAACACACTCAGTTGATTCATTTTAATTAAGTTAAGGTTCAAGTTATCTACAACCGGACATCAACAAATTCCCATCTGCCCATAACCGCGGGCACGGCTTTCGAAAGTTCCAATCCCTGCAGGGGAGTCCCAACTTAGCCCATGACAAGCTCTCACGGTCAACGAAGGAATAGACCTCCTCCCGAGACGTTCCGATCAGGCTCCGTACCTCGTTCTTAAAGACACTTCGACAGGTTAAAACAAGACCAGCAACACCGCCTGAATGTGCCGACAAATCCCGATAGGAGCTGCACATATCTCGTTCTCAGGGCACACTCAGATAGGTCAAGCTACGAGTAAAACCAACCCTCGAGTTTCCCTGAGGTGGCCCCGCAGGCTGCCTGGTTCGGACCAACACTCAGAGGAGCACTGGCCCGGGGGGGGGGGTTCAAATAAGATGACCCTCGGGCTCCGGAAACCCAAGGGAAAAAGAGGCTAGGTGGCAAATGGTAAAACTAAGGTTGGGCATTGCTGGAAAAGCTTTAATCAAGGCGAACTATCAAGGGGTTCCCATTATAACCCAACCGCGTAAGGAACGCAAAATCCGGGAACATAACACCGATATGACGGAAACTAGGGCGGCAAGAGTGGAACAAAACACTAGGCGAGAGGCCGAGCCTGCCACCCTTTACCAAGTATATAGATGCATTAAGATAACAAGATAATATATTGATATCCCAACAAGTAAACAAATGTTCCAACAAGGAACGGTCTCCAATCTTCACCTGCAACTAACAACGCTATAAGAGGGGCTGAGCAAAGCGGTAACATAGCCAAACAACGGTTTGCTAGGACATGGTGGGTTAGAGGTTCACATGGCAATTTGGGAGGCTTGAAAGCAAGTGGTAGACATCGTAGCATGTCATAGCAAAAGAGCGAGCAAACTAGCATAGCAAAGATAGTAGTGATTTCGAGGGTATGATCATCTTGCCTGCACAGTTGTCAGTGTTGACTGGATCCTCGAAAGCAAACTCAACGGGCTCCTCGTTAGCAAACTCATCTCCCGGCTCTACCCAAACAAAACAAACAAACAACAAGGGCACAATCAACCACGTGCAAGGATCAAACAAGACGATTCAAAGATGATATGCTATGCAGTATGCGATGCGGGATGCATATGCAAGATGTGACAAGGAATGTAAGAACCTGTCCTCAACTTGGGAATCCAAGTGTGCCACTGGAAAGATGAGATGAAATCGCTTGAAAACAATATAAAGAATGCCGGAATCGGAGTTACGGTTTGGAAAAGGAAAGCAATTCCAATATGACACCGGTCTGCGATTTACAGCAAGTAGGCATCTAAATGCAATGAGATGAACATGCTATAGCACCCAAACATGACAACAAAATACACGGCAGGGATTCATTCATGATGCTTAACAAAAGTCTAGCACTGAGCTACGCCCAATTCATCCATTAACAGGTTCAAACAAGCATGGCAAAGTAAAGCATGGCATGGAGCTACTCAAAGAGCTTAACAAAAGTCCCTTAGTGACCTTGAGCCAAAAGGGATCAGAAAATACAATTGCAAGCATGTGAACATGGCAAAAACATAATTAGTTTTCAGACTTAGTGAAAACTGGCACATGCTGAAACATAACTCAAGTAGGCATGTTTACGAGCTAGATGCACTCAATACGGAGCAAGTCATGAAAAGCTAAGCATACATCCATCAATAACACACAAAATGCAACCTAGACATGGCAAGAACAATAGCATAGCATGCACGGATCAGCTACAACATCATCGGCAAAATTGCAAACAAGTTGACAATCTGCCCAGATTCACAAAGTAGCAAAAGTAGAGCTCGATTGACTCAAGTTAGGGTGCTCCATAATTGCAAACAAAGACATGGATGGATAGAGCACTACAAGATTAACAAAACATCCTTTTTGATCATCCTCAAAAGAGGCACGGATCACTAGGAAACAACATGAACATATGACCATATGAGATAAACAGCTCAAGGACTTAGTGGAAATGCTAAGTCCCTGAAACCAAAATTACCAAGTGCACCACTTTGCAAGCTTGTGCTAGTCACCACACACATCACAAAAAATACATGGGTTTCACCTCTGGAAAGATGACAAAACCCTTAACAAAACATATGTAGAGCATCAGGGCATATCATGCACACATTAATCATGGCAAAAATGACAAAAATCTAAATAGAGTAGCAGATCTTACAATTAACTCAGGTAACCCTCTTCTAACAGCATTTCGGGCATCAAGATGAACTCAAATGAAAATGATGCAATGGAATGAAATGATGTGCTCTCTGATATGAACATTTTGATATGCTATATGCATGAATCGGAGCTACGGATGCAAAGTTACGAGGCTATGAACAAGAGCACTTGGATATGGAATTTTTGGGACTTAGAGGAAAAATCAACCCCGAGATAAAAGTCAACGGAGCACGGAAGTCGAGGCAGTGGCGGATCTCGCCGGAGCCGGCCGGGACTTCGCTGGAGAGGGGGCGGGGAGGCAGATCCGGAGCTCCCTTGGCCGGATCCCGACGGCGGCGAGGTAGAGGATGGCCGGCGGAGTCGGCGGCTCGCGGTGGCACCGGGCGGAGGCGGCGAGGCGCGCGGCGGAGCGGCGACTGGCCGGGCGGCGGGCGCGGAGGCGGCGGCGGCAGCGGCTGGCTCGGAGGAGGAGGCAGCGGCGAAGAGGCAGCTGCGGGCCGCGGGGCCCCCGGCTGGAATTTAATGTAGGTGACCATGTCTTGCTATACAATTCTTATTTAAGATTTTTTTGCAGGAAAACTTCTCTCCAAATGGGAAGGCCCTTACATTATCGAAAAAATATCATTCTGGTGCCATCGATCAACAATGCCGAAGGCAACAACCCGAAGGTGGTAAATGGGCAAATAATCAAACATTATATCTCAGATATGCCCATGAATGTTGAGACCAACATTATTAATTTAACAACACTAGAGGAGTACATTAAGGTAGCCTTCCAGAACGCTCCAAAACCTTGAAAAGGAATAGGTATGTGATATGGTAAGTGAACCGACTCTAAAAGTTTTCCAAAGGAAATTTTACTACATTTTGGAATATTAAAAAAAAGAAAAATAAGTAGTCCGAATAGTGCACGAGGAGGCGACAAGCCTTGGGGGCGCGCCTTACCCCCTTGGGCGCTCCTGCCAAGCTTGTGGCCACCTCGTGTGCCCTCCGGACTCCGTTTTCTCCCAGAATACTTGTTTTGCATGGTAAAAATTCATTATATAATCTCCCGAAGGTTTTGACCACCGTACCACGGCAATATCCTATGTTCTTATTTTGAGCTATTTTTCTAACAAATCTAGGTTGCCACGACGTCTCCAAGGGCCACCAAGGACAAGTTCTACAAGAAGGTCATCAACCCCTACCTTTCGGAGGTAATGCAACACCCTCAAACTATTGAGATGCTTGAGGGGGTGTTTCACATCTGGGATGTTCAAGGGCCAAGGAAGACTGGAAGCATGGAGGCCAGGCTCGAAGTGGTGGAGCATGAGGTCTTCAAGTGCCAAGGGATGGTGGAACACGGACTCAATGCCAACCACTTAATGATCATGGAATTCACCCGTGACCATAAGCTAGACAACAATGATATTGGAGAGAACATCTTCAAGCTTCATCAGAAAATCGAGCATCTCCAAGCCCAGATCTATGACCTGCAAAACCAAAACTATGAGTATGAATACAGATTTAAGAGGATGAGTTTGGCTGCAAGTTTGAGGATTACGGAGACTTGTTCATCCTTTTATGATGGTGAGCCTATGCCCTGGAAGACGGAGGACAAGCCTCCCACATCATCCACTTCATCACCACCACCTACAAAGAAGGAAACTTGAATACATGGGTATGGGCACTCACCTTGGCTTGTGATAAGCTTGGGGGAGGTGCCCCGATATCGTATCACCATCACTTCTTTACCATTATCGTTTTTCATAGTTCGATCCTTTTGGTTAAATCTTGATCTAGTAGAATAAAATTTTTAGTATGATCTAGTCTTTGAGTTTTGCTTTATGTCCTATCTATGTAATCAAGTTTGAGATTTATATAATGAGGATTAGTTTTGAGTCGGGGGATTTGCTTTCTTGCTTTGATCTTGGAAAAGAATAAAAGAAATAAAAATATTATATAATAATCTTATGGAGAGTGATGACTTCACATATAAGAAGTTTGTCGCATGAAATTTATTGAGGGTTGGCAAACATAGTTTTGGTCATTGTTGCAATTAATAGGAAGTAATAAAGAGAGAGAGGTATCACATATAAATACACTATCTTGGACATCTTTTGTGATTGTTAGCACTCATAAAAATATGACATGCTAGAAGGTTGATGTTGGACAAGGAAGACAATGTAATGAGTTACGTTTTCTGTCGGTGTTCTGGGAACGGGGGTCCCCAGACTTGCCTGCCTGCGGCCCACGGCGTGGCTTTGCTAGCAGGCATGTACGACCCATCTTCATCAACAAGGAATCAAGACCCTCGCGAGGGGCCAAGCCTCGCGAGGCGGACGACTCAAGACCTCCTCAGGAGCGGCACACCAGGCTGGCTTGCAAGGGGCGGAGAGTTCAAGGCCGGGCAAACCTTGCGAGGTTCTCGTGACATAAGCCATGACGATCGAGACCAGGCAGGCGTCAGCGCGCAACGTCCTGGTTTCCTCTTTGGTGCTAAGGGGGCAAGTGCGGGCGTGGAGTACCGAGGCATCAGACAAAGGTTACCATATTGGTGCAAGGAGACGAAGACCAGAAGGACGGCAAGACGAATGTCACCGTGGAGCCCAAGACGCCATCACCACCAGAGCCTTTGGCATGCGAAGACTGCTTTTGTCAGGATAGCTTGTACTAGTTGTCCCCTTTCGAATTGGCCGTTGTTGGCTCCCTTCCAGCTCAATATTTGGGGAGAGGGCCATGGCCTCTATAAATAGGATTAGCCACCACAGTAGGAGGCAACTGGTCTCGAATCCACCCAAGAACACGCTATGCACAAGAACACCTCAACCTCAGGAGGCTGTTCTTCCCCTTGTACTATTCATCCTTAGCCCAAGAGGCAATCCACCACCACCACACTGGAGTAGGGTATTACACCACATCGGTGGCCCGAACCCGTATAAATCTTGTGTCCTTTGCGTTGCGAGTTCGCCGAGTTAGTTCATGACATCTTAGATAAGTTAGAAAGCAGATCGATAGGGGGGAGATCTTCGCGTGCACACCTGTGTTCGAACCTTAAGGGTTTTTCCGGAACCCGTGATCCGACATTTGGCGCGCCGGGTAGGGGTGCGCTGGAGTATTCTTCCGTTGGCTCGAGCTCCACCATCTCCACACCCGCTCCCCATGGCGGACGCCCCTCCAGCCGGATCTACCGGTGGACACGGCGGTGCTCGCGGGCTCCAAGCCCTTGCCCCCACCTTGCGGCAGGTGCAGTGGCCACCCAAGTTCAAGTCGAAGATGACGCCATGCTAGGACGGCGCGGTGTACCCGTCGGCTTTCCTACTAGCATACGAGGAGGTCGTCCTGGAAGCCGGGGGCGACGACAAGGTCATGGCCAACTGGTTCTCGATGGCCCTTGTGGGCGCGCCGCGCGCCTGGCTCCTCCACCTGCCGGAGTCTTCTGTCGCCACCTGGGAGGAGCTGCACGGCCTCTTCGTCACACGCTTCGGGGAACTAGCGGCCCCCATCGTTGCAGCTCTTCTCGGTGGTTCGCAAGCACCACCCTCAGATCGGCACATCAAGCCATACTTTCGCCACATCGGCATCACTTCCAAGCGCCCGGGGGCTCCGCCCGACTAGGCCACGCCTAAGGCCGACCTCACCTTTGACTCAGAGGATCATCCCGCCTCCACCATCAGCTCGGGTGCGCTCCCGATGCTCTACGCACCCACCATCTTTAATGTATCCATCACCAAGACGCTCGTCGACGGCAACGCCAGCCTCAATGTGCTCTCCGTCGAGGCCTTCAACCTCCTTCATGTACCGTTCGAGTGGCTCCGCCCCATGAAGTCCTTATCGGTAGTTGGCGGTGGCTCCGCATGCTCCCTGGGACGGATCTGCCTGCCCGTGTCCTTCGGCACGCGCGACAACTACCGCACCAAGCTCATCGACTTCGACATCGCCCGCATTGGCCTCCCATACAACGCCATCCTCGGGTACCCAACTCTGGCCCAGTTCATGGTGGCAACCCATCCTGCTTACAATCTCATGAAGATGCCGGGGAGCCAGGGTGTCCTCACCATCAAGGGGGATGCCAAGGAGGCCCTGGCGGTGCTCAAGGTTGCCCTCAAGGCCGTCGCGACAGCACGACCCACCGACACGGATACCTCCAAGCCCAAGGGAGCCGTACAAGCCAAGAAGCAGTTCTTCACTCAAGCCAAGGCAGAAACCAAGCAAGTGTTGGTCGAGGAGGACGGGTCCTCAGGGGCAACCTTTACCATAGGTGCCAACCTCGAGCCTGCTCAGGAGGAGGCGCTAGTGAAGTTTCTACGTGCAAACAAGGGAATGTTCGCCTGGGAGCCCGACCAACTGGTAGGGGTCCCAAGAGAGGTAATAGAGCACAACCTTAAGGTGTGCCCTAACATACGCCCTGTGAAGCAGAAGGCGAGGCGGCAGTCCACAGAGAAGCAAGCTTTCATCATCCAAGAAACTCGCAAGTTGGAGGCTGCGGGTGTCATACGTGAGGTTCGGTATCCCGAGTAACTAGCGAACCCCATCGTCGTCCCCAAGAAAGGCGGGATGGAGCGGATGTGCGTCGACTTCACCAACCTCAACAAGGCCTGCCCCCAAGATCCGTTCTCGCTTCCACGCATCGACCATATCGTCGACTCCACCGCCGAGTGCGACCTGCTATGCTTCCTGCATGCGTTCTCAGGGTATCACCAGATCAAGATGGTGGTAGAATATGTGGAGAAGACGGCCTTCCTGACCATGTGTGGGGTGTACTGCTACACCTGCATGCCGTTCGGGCAGCGCAGTGCGGGTGCAACCTTCCAACGACTCATGCACATCGCCTTGGGGCGGCAGCTCGGGAGAAACGCTGAAGCCTACGTCGACGACATCATGGTGAAGTCCCGGGAGGCGGGGACCTTGATCCAAGACCTAGGGGAGACCTTTGAAAGCCTTCGCCAGGTGGACTTGCGGCTCAATCCGGAGAAATGCGTGTTTGGCATCCCATCCGGCAAGCTACTGGGTTTCCTGGTGTCCCATAGGGGGATCGAGGCCAAGCCAGAGAAAGTCAAGGCCATTGAAGACATGAGTCCACCACAGACCGTCAAGGAAATGCAGAAGTTGACTGGTCGGGTGACTGCGTTGGGGCGCTTCATCTCCAAGCTAGGAGAGTGTTCCCTACCCTTCTTGAAGCTGATGAAAAAGAAGGGCCCGTTCGAGTGAACCCTGGAGGCCGACCAAGCTTTTCAAGACCTCAATAGATACCTGACCAGCCTCCAGTGATGGTGGCGCGACGACCTCGCGAGCCCCTAGTGCTCTATCTTGCCGCCAACCTGTACTTAGCCAGCGCGGCCCTGGTGGCGGTTCGGGAAGAACACCAAGCCAAGGGCGCACCACATCGTGCCACGCCTCCAACAAAGACGGCGCAAGACCAGGAGGGCACCACAAGGGCTGCAGCAGCAGCGGCAGAGTATCAGGCTCGGTAGGACGACGCCCCCAAACTCGCGGAAACTTCGGCAAGCGACCAAGTGTCGGGGGCTCTACACCCTCAGGAGACATGCCAGCTTCCAGAAGATGCAAACCTCATCAGCACGCCTACCCTCGTCGAGCACCCGGTATACTTCGTTAGCACGGTGTTAAGGGATGCAAGAGCGTCGTACTCCATGCCTCAGAAGCTCCTGCTCGCGCTCCTAGTGGCATCGCGAAAGCTGCGGCACTACTTCCAGGGCCACCCTATCAAGGTCGTCCCAGCTTACCCATTGGAGAGAGTGCTCAGGAGCCCCAACTCTGCCGGAAGAGTCGCTGAATGGAATATCGAGCTGCAAGCATTCCAGCTGGAGTTCAGTATTACCTGGGTCATCAAGGGGGCCGCGCTTGCTGATTTCATGGCAAAACGGACAGACGCCCCGGCGCTTGAAGGAGGCGAAGACTGGTCCCTCTCGCCGGGAAGCGAGGCGCCTGACGGCTAGGTCATGTACTTTGATGGTTCCTTCGCGCGCCAGGGCGCGGGGGCCGGAGGAGTACTCATCTCACCCACTCAGGACAGGCTCTACTACGCCATGCAGCTCTGCTTCCAGCAGGGCGAGAAGGTCTCCAACAACATTGCAGAATACGAGGGCCTCATAGCCGGCCTGAAGTCTGCGTCAGTGCTGGGGGTGAAGCGTCTCACTATCAGGGGCGACTCACAACTCCTCGTCAACTTCTCCATCAAGTTATATGAGCCGAAGGACAAGCACATGGAAGCATACCTCGCGGAGGTGTGCAAGATGGAGAAGCAATTCCTGGTCCTTGATTTGTAGCACGTGCCCCGGGGCACCAACAAGGAAGCAGACGACATCGCCAGGAGAGCATCCAAGTGACAGCCCCAGGAGCCTGGCGTCTTCGAGGAGAGGCTCTTCAAGCCATCAGCAACGTCGCTGCTTTCAAGAACAATTCAGCCTCAGGAGGAACTCCCGCAGCCGCCAGCCTCAGGAGCCCCAGCCTGTGGCCCGACCTCAGGAGCGTGCCTACTCCTGGTGCTCGAGCCCCAGGAGGGATGTGGACCAAGGAATTCAAGGAATACCTGATGCAAGGTACGTTGCCAGAGAAGGAGGAGGACGCGGAGTGCGTGGCCCGTCAGGCGACGACATATTGCATCCAGGACAGTGCGTTATGCAAAAAGCGACCAAATGACTTTATGCTGCGTTGTATCTCCAGGGAACAGGGGAAAGAGCTGATAGGTGACATACACGACGGAGATTGTGGGCACCACTCGTCCTCACGAACCCTCGTCATCAAGGCATTCCGAAGTGGATTCTACTGGCTTACGGCGCTCAAGGACGTGGCCGAGCTAGTGAAATCCTGCGAGGCCTGCCAATTCCACGCGAAGCAGATCCATCAGCCAGCTCACGGCCTCCAGAGCATCCCACTGTCGTGGCCATTCACGATCTGGGGGCTGGATATTCTGGGCCCGTTCCCTCGGGTGCCTGGGGGCTATCGATACCTCTACGTCACCATCGACAAGTTCACTAAGTGGCCGGAAGTTGAAGCTGTCTGTGCCATCCCAGCTGGCTCTGCAGTCAAGTTCATCAAGGGCCTCGTGAGGTGTTTTGGGGTCCCCAACCGCATCATCACCGATAACGGCTCGCAGTTCACTAGTAATCTCTTCTAGTCATATTGTGCTAACCTTGGAATGCAGATCTGCTATGCCTCAGTAGCACACCCCATGAGCAACGACCAGGCCGAACGAGCCAACGCGGAGGTCCTGAAGGGCCTCAAAACCAGGACCTTCAAGAAGAATCTCGAGGCCTGCACCAGGGGCTGGCACGACGAGCTCCAGTCTATGCTATGGTCGATCCGCACCACCACCACCAAGCCATGGGCAAAACCCCGCTCTTCCTCGTCTATAAAGCAGAAGCAGTCCTCCCTCATGAGGTCGAGCATCGCTCCGCACGGGTCCTGGCATTTGATGAGACGCAGCAGGATGCCATGCGGGGGATGGACCTCGTGTTGGGGGAGGAACGACGCCGTGAAGCTGCACTACGGGCGGCAAGGTACCAGTAGGCGCTGCGACGGTACCACTGCCGCAACATCGGCTCCAGGACTCTTGAGGTGGGTGACCTCATCCTGAGGCGGGTGCTCTCCAGGGAGCGGCTGCATATGCTGTCGCCCATGTGGGAGGGCCCATTCAAGGTCGTCCACGTCTCCAGGCCTCGCGCCGCGCACCTGGAGACACAGGACGGGGTACCCTTCCAGAACGCCTGGAACATCCAACACCCCTGGAAGTTCTACCCATGAAGAAAGGCCTAGTGCCTGTGAAGAAGGCCCGGTGTCACAGCCCTAGAATATCTGAGTGGATTAGTTGCATCTGCACTCATGCATCATGGAAAAAATTTCTGAAAGTTGAATTGAGGTTTGTTGAAACCCTCAGAAACCAGTTCAAAAATAATCAACATTTAATTGTCATCAAATGAGTCCAACGAAATGTTCCTGTTACTCTGAGAAAATATTGGTAGGAGGTAAAATTCAAACCAATATTTTGGAGTCATAGAAATATTTATTTTGGGCATTTGAATTAAATCATAATGTATTTGAATTGGCTTTATTTATGTTATAAAAGAAATACATTCCCAATAATTTTGGAAATTTTTGTGGGGCTCTAGAATAATATCTCTAGTCCATATAATAATTTACAGAAGCAAATAAAATTTGTTTAGTACCCCTACTAAATCAAACAAACAGACAGAAAATAGAAAACAGAAATAAAAGGAGAGAGAGAGGTTACCTGTGCACCTCACCTGGGCCTTACCTGGCAGAAGCGGCCCAGCCCACCACCTGGCGCTGCCAGTCATCGTCCAGCTCCCACCAGTCGGACACCGCGCGCGTGGTCGCCGCGCGCCGGCCACGCGCCACGGCCACCTCCTGCTTGCCGCTCCCCCTTGGCGCCTGGACACCTCTGGGAGACGCCACGCGCCCCCTGGACCTCCCTCACTCTCCCTCGAGCTTTCCCCCTCCTCTGTATCGCTCTCCTCCCCACAGCCGAGCGCTGCCGTCGCCATCGACGCCGTTTGCCACGGCCACCGTGCTCCCCTCGCCTCGCCGACATGGCAAGAAGCCCCGCCTCATCCCCCTCTTCCTCCTCACCAAGAAGGAAGGCACCAGAAGCCCTGGATGACACAAGCTCCGCCGTTACCCTCCTCTTCCACCGAGGATCACCGCGGTCGATTTGCTGTCGTCTCCGCCTTCCCAAGCTCGCTGAGACCGTCTCCGACCCCGCAGTGAGCTCCTGCTCCCCTTCTCCGCTCCCTCTCTCGCACGCCATAGCTGCTGCCCCGCGTTCACCCGCACGCGCCGCCGCATGCGCTTGTCGCCGGTGATGCTCTGGTGACCATTTGGTCCCAGGCGTGTACCCAACATGCTCACCGCCGCGCGTAGAGTCTTCCTAGTGCCACGCTGCGCTTGTTTGCACACCATAGCGCTGAACCCATCGTCGGCCGAACTCCGGCCACCGCCTTGGAGCTCGCCGTCGTTGGCTCCGGCCACCATAGGCCCGGCCTCCACCACCACTCGACGCGCGCCTACAAGAGCTTTCCAACGAGCCCAAGAACGGCCTCGCCCGTGCCTTGTGGGCGTTTTCCGAGCCGCGCCGCCGTCTCGGGCATCGCTGGCGTCGAGCCACCGGCGAGTTTGACCCCGCTGACTGTTGACCCCGGGTGGACCCAGTTTGACCCTCTGGGTCTTTGACGTGTGGGCCCCAGGCCACTAAATAAACTAGGTTAGTATTAGTTTAATGTTAACTAAACTTAGTTAGTTTAATTGACACTGACACACGGGACCCACAGGTCAGGGTTGACCTGGACCGTCTCAGTTGACCGCTGACGTCACACTAACGCCAGGCAGACAAAGTAAATCCTTTTCTGGATTTATTCTTATATAGGAAATTCCAGAAAATAGCCAAAACTTCTAAAAATCATAGGAAATCAACCATATCTCCAAATCAAACAAATTATATATGAAAAATGATCTGAAAAATCCAATCTATCCATCTGTACTAATTCATGCAAGTTTAAACAAGTTAACCTGCTGTTTAGTGCAAAACATGATAAAGCACTATTTAAGATCACAAATGAGTTTGAACTGTGAATCTTTGGTTCAAAATAGCTCAAACCCATCTATTGTAGTTGCATTAGCCCAACACACTCATTTTACCATGTCATGATCATGCATCATATTGTGCATTGCATTGATTGTGTTTCTTTCTCTGTTACCGGTATATGTCCCCTCTCAGTAGACATTGCTTCGACGATGTGATCATTGACACCGATGAAGAGTTATACTATCTTCAGAAGTGTCAGGCAAGCAAAACCCCCTTGTTCATTCCGATACAATCCCACTCTCTCGCTCCTTCTCTCTTTTACTGCATTAGGACAACAACGATTCATCTGTTACTTGCTGCGGTAGTTGAACCCCTTATCCTCTGCATGACCTGTCATTGCCATAGTAAATAGATGAAACCCACTAGCATGAGTAGGAGTTGTTTGAGCCATGATGTGCCTACTCATTCATGCTTGTTTGTCGTGCCTGTTATTGCTTAGGGTTGTGTAAGGTCTGATTCATCGGGGATGAATCGGAGGTGTGTGAACATGTCCTACTTTTGAGAACTAAGTGTGTGAACATGATTTGGTAAAGGTATCGATGAGAGGCCATGTAGGAGTACATGGTGGGTTGTTTCATTGAAGCCGTCCTTAGGAACTGAGTTCTGTGTTTGTGATCCATGAAACATCTACTACCACACATTGGCACCTGAAATATGACCCCGCTCGACTTACTAACCCCTCTCATCCTCTGTCCATGAGTTGCAACTAGTTTCTGGTGTTTATAGGTCATGTGTTGGCGGCCGTGCGTAGCGCTGACCCTAGGGGTGGGCTATGATGCGGTAGATACACCGTGGCATGGTGTACCGAGTCGCCCGTTTGGTGTCTCGGGAACCCTGCACACATCGTTTGGGGCTGTTGAGGACACCCTGGCCAGATTTCCTTGCGGATGGAACCCGAATAGGCAATAAACCTGGACTAGAGACTTGTGCGGTTAGTCAGGTAGTGGTCTACACCCACGTCGGCTTTCGCTTGAAGTCTGCCAAGCACATGTCGTGTGCAGACGCTAAGTGGTGGAAACATGTGTCACGAAGTACACCCCTACAGGGTATAAAACTATTCGAATAGCCACGTCCGCGGTAAAGGACTTCTGGGTTGCCTATAACAGTTCATAGACAAGTGAAAGTGGATACTCTAAAATGCACAAGATAAGCGTGAGTGCTACAGATAGCGTTCTCGTAGGGAGATGGGAGCGGATCCATAGTGGGGTATTGATATGGTGAATTTGTGGACTCGTGTGCGCCACCTCAAAAGAGTTGCTTGCAGTCGTAGTTCAGGTTAGCCACTGAGTCAAAGCTGGCTTGCTGCAGTTAAACCCCACCATCCCTTTGTTGATGCCGATGCATATGTAGTTAGTTCTGATGTAAGTCTTGCTGAGTACTTTTGTACTCACGTTTGCTTAATTTTGCATAGAGACTTCAGTCTCGCTAGTAGTTCCACGTGGACTTCAATGTTTAGCTTGATACCTCAGCTACGATCTTGTGCCCTCGGCAGGGTCTTGTAGATAGTCAGGCTTCTCAGCCTTCTTCATTTTTAGATGTCTGTACCCAGACATGTTAGGCTTCCGCATGTGCTTTGATTTGTATGCTATGATTGTTGGGTCATGAGACCCATGTTTGTAATATCTTGCTCCTAGGAGCCTATTGAATAAATACTTTGAGTCGTAGAGTTTTGTTGTGATGCCATGTTGTATTTACACATATCAAGCATATTATGTGTATGATTGAAATGCTTGGTATGTGTGTGATCCGACAACCTAGTTGTTTATCCTTGGTAGCCTCTCTTATGGGGAAATGTAGTCTTGTGCTTCCATGAGCCATAGTAGTCCGCTACAACCCATTTCACCGGAGTCCTGCTAGCCCAACACTACTGCTCAGGACACTTGATTGGCCGGCATGTGTTTTCACTTCGTTCCTGTGTCTGTCCCTTCGGGGAAATGTCACGCGGTGACATCCAAGTCCTGCCTAGCCTGCTATAGTCCGGGTTCCCGGAGTCCTGTTAGCCCAGTGCTACAACCCGGATTCACACGCTGCTGACCGACATCCTCGATGTGATTCAAGTATGCCTGTCCCCATAGGTTGGTGCCGCTTTGGGTTCATGACTAGCCATGTCGACCCAGGTTCTCTGTCAAATGGATGCTAGCGACACCATCATATACGTGAGCCAAAAGGTGCAAATGGTCCCGGGCCATGGTAAGGCAACACCCGTGAGAATACCATGCATGAGGCCGCAAAGTGATATGAGGTGTTACCGGCTAGATCGATGTGACTTGGAATCGGGGTCCTGACAGCGTTGGTATCAGAGCCTGACTTCCTGTAGGATTACCAAGCCAAACTGGTCGAAGTCGAGTCTAGAAATGCTTAGTTATGTAAGTGAATTGATTGTGGAAGGGAACGTAAGGCTCTTTTTTACTCCTTTACCCTATGCCCTTCTGATCTGAGTCAACTTTTTCTTTTCTACGGGGATTAAGAACTAGGCCTTCTCATTTGTCTATCAGAATGACGTGTTACTACTCCATAGACTTATAGAATTGATAGTTTCAAGACTCAGTTCCGTTCCTACTACCTCCGTATGTTGACAGTTGATCTCGGAACCTTGATATTGTGTTGTTGAGTGGTTATGCCACCATTTTGCAGGATACCTCAAATCTTTTGAGCATTTACAGCCGTCATGATGTCCGAGTCATCCCAGGTCTCTAACTAGTCTGATGCATTTGCAAATCCTTTCCATGTTCCTGATGTCCATTTGGGCCAGATTAATTGCACTAATCGGTGAGTTGAGGTACTCTGTTGCCTAGACATATATGTTGGAGCTACTATTATGACCCTACGTGTTTTAGGGAGTCACCTAGTGATCTAGCCATGTTTTGTGTTCCCGGTGTGATGATTCTGGCCATCATTCTTGAAAGCATCCCGTGATACTACTTGGTAGTAGGTATTCTACTCCTGGGTTTTTGAACCCGAGATTCACCCTACTTCATGTTGTTAGTATTTGCTAGTTCCCTTAAGATATTAGTAACCTTTGCGATAGTCCTCGAGGTCCATGGTATCTCATTCCTCCAATACCATGAACCATCATGGCAGAAGTTCTTTTGAACCAAAATATCACAACCAGGGTGCTCCTGAGGAGTACTCCATTCATATGTGACTCTGCCAGTTCTATCATCCTGCATGGGTTATCCGGAAGAAATATGTTGAACTCATTTGACATACTAACTCATGAATCCACAACTCAGCAAGTTATATGTTCCTTGAGTTGTTCTCTTTATTTGTATTCTGACCCCCGTCTATCATTTGATAGTCAAGAGTATGCGTGCATTCGCTGTCGATGCCTATTATTCTTGTGGTCTGTCAAGCCATCCCCTTCCAGAATGGCTAGGAGAAACAAACTCCAGTACCTCATCCATATCTAGGAATGGGTCAAAGCAGTTGTATTCCGCATATCAAAATTCCAATCCAGCTTTTGTTCTGTTCTACCTTGGAGTGTTGCCTCCTTATGTCAGGATTGTCATGAGAACTGCACCACCTCTTATGAAATCTTGACAAAGTGATACTTCTCGCCATCATCATTCGCTCCTTGGTTCCGTGTTATTGCAACCAAAATACTGACAAGTGAACCGTGATGTGTGAAATGAATACTTCTAGCAACTAGTTGCTTGGTAGTAAATGGACAATATTTTCATTCTTAGCGTGTTGGTTATTGAATCATCATTCTAAGATAGATTGTGCTACCTAGCCCTTATTTCCGGTGCACTCTTCGATCAATGAGTTCGGATTATTCAATCCCTTGCTTATTTGATCATATTGTCTTGCTCTGAAAAGCAAGATTGTTCTCGAGCTTAGTAATATATGGTGGTTCGTGATGTTCCGAATATCCTCTCGGAAGTATTACCAGGTTGTCACCTGACCGCTATGTTGAGTTTGTGATCAAGTTGAGTTTCTTATAAATCACCCCTTCTCCAAGAATCTGTGTTGGATATCCCTGAGCTAGTTGGTTGAGCTAGACAACAACTTGGAGAGTTGGAAGATAAAAGCTTGTCTGACTTAGTTCATGTTAAGGGATATCTTTTTGTGCGTGTGTGTGCCTTGAAGAAAGATGATATCTCCATCGATTGGTCCTCGTGATCGTTGGATCTATTGCCTTGTTAAAACTTTGACTTGGGTATGGGCTATCGTCAAGTCAAATTAGAACTAGCGATGTTCGTAATGTTGTCTTACTCGTGGTCGATCCCTCGAGCAACCATTACAACCCTTGGTCTGACCAATGCTGTCACCGTGTTCACATGATGGTGGAAGTCCAGTGATATGGAAATTCCGATGAGTTGCTGTTGAGCCCATCAGCAGCATCTTGTCTTCCCCATGATTCGTCTTAAACATTAAGCTAGTGTTGGAAACTTTGTAACAATGCCTTCATGTTCCGTTCATGAAGCATATGTTTGGATGGAAGTAGTGACTTCCTCTAATTCATGTGCATCTGATGTAAGTTGCCGCCGTGGATTCGAGAAAGTCAATGTTGCTTCTTTTAGAATCATCCCAAATCGGTCATGCATGCGTGCGAAGTATTCTGTGGTTCGGAGACTTCCAACCTTCGTTCTATATGTGTCCCTAGCACACCAAGCCACTGATTGATTTGTTCAAGGAAAAGGAGTTGTTGTGCAAATCCTAGGTCATGCACAAGACTTCGTTACCCTAGATGATGGTTCCCCACCTGAACTCGGTAGTGTTTTATCATAAGACTACTATGTGGTCATGCCTATCTGGGACAGCGTGTTCACATGTGTTTAGCAGAACCGGCTCATGTTTTGGAGCTTGCTATCTTAGTTGATTCCTCTAGAATCTCGCAACGCCATCTCATCGAATTGTGTTGCAAATTTTCTTCTACAGTCGGTGAATCTGGAATATCCTGTTACCAACCAGATCTGAATCTCAGGCAGATATGATGGTTGGAACGTCTTCCAAGAGCTACAATATTGGTCCCTCTGTAACCCGGTAAAGTGGATGTCGTGACTGACACACCCAACCAGAAGACCTATTATTGTAGTATCTTGATTGAAGAAGTTAGCCACCTCCCCATAAGGATTTCGTAGGGTTTACTCCCATAGTTGTTCCTTATGGATTTTTGTGCTCCCGAAGTCCGACCTTTTACTTGATGTCCTAGGCACCAAACCATTTTAATAAACCGGTTGCGCTAGCACATCAAGGAGAACATTAGAAGCGGAGTGCTAAATGTCTCTCGGTCGATTATCCAGATTTTGTCCCCTTGGCCTCGCTAAGGTGAAATCTGAGAAAGTGTTATCTTCCTTTGCATCCGCGACCTCCACCAATATCCATCATGGTGGTATGTTGTGTTGCCAGGATCCTTGTCATGGATATTGGTAAAACCTTGATGAATATGGAAATGCTCAAGTTCTTGAGAGCACGTGCAAGCACTAGAATTTATCATCGGCATTAATTTGGATTTGCTCTCAGTTTCTTCGATTATGCCATAACTTTTCTAACGATGGAATCACTCACTTCTGTTGAGTTTCTCCCAGTTACTAGAATCATTCCGAGCATTAGCATTTTGTTCCTAGCTTGTACCGCCATTGTGCCATTCAACCATGGACTACCCTTCTCGGTAATTTCTGGTCAGATCATCTTCAAAAGTGGTCCTACCATGGGTCCCATCCATTTCCGATGATAAGCAAAAGGTTCATCCATTGGGTTGTGTTCAACAAGGTAGTCCACATCATCCATCCTAGTTTGAGTATGCCATTCTTCCGAACTCCCTCAAACGATTGATTGTGATTTTCCTTAGGCTGGTATAAAGAGTTTCAATGATCTAGATATCAAAAGTAATTCCTTTTGCCACTTAAGGGAATAATCCTACGAGTCACCTCCCCGAGCTGTCCCGTAATTGGATCATGGCAATTTCTCCTCAGTACTTTGAAACCCTCGTCAATTGTTTCTTCCATCCTTTTTAAGGTTTGTTTTGTGCCTCAGCTCAAGGGATGTTCAACATCTCATTCCGTGAGTTGATCGTGAGTTGCTCGGTCTTTAAGAAGATCGACTCCTATAGAGTTATCTTGCTCTTTTGTCCTCGTGTTGGGTGAAGATCTCGCAAGCAAAGATGCCAAGATCAATATGACGCAAGGAGTCGACATCTTTAAGAAGGGCTGTTGGATCAAGAAGATCATGTTAGCTTGTGTCCCTTTGTCTTCTTACCTCACGACTTGAATCTCGGGACAAGATTCTGGTTTAGTAGGGGTGAGTTGTCACAGCCCTAGAATATCTGAGTGGATTAGTTGCATCTGCACTCATGCATCATGGCCAAAATTTCTGAAAGTTGAATTGAGGTTTGTTGAAAGCCTCAGAAACCACTTCAAAAATAATCAACATTTAATTGTCATCAAATGAGTCCAAGGAAATGTTCCTGTTACTCTGAGAAAATATTGGTAGGAGGTAAAATTCAAACCAATATTTTTGAGTCACGGAAATATTTATTTTGGGCATTTGAATTAAATCATAATGTATTTGAATTGGCTTTATTTATGTTATAAAAGAAATACATTCCCAATAATTTTGGAAATTATTGTCGGGCTCTAGAATAATATCTCTAGTCCATATAATAATTTACAGAAGCAAATAAATTTGTTTAGTGCCCCTACTAAATCAAACAAATAGACAAAAAATAGAAAACAGAAATTAAAGGAGAGAGAGAGAGAGGTTACCTGTGCACCTCACCTGGGCCTTACCTGGCAGAAGTGGCCCAGCCCACCAGCAGGTGCTGCCAGTCATCGTCCAGCTCCCGCAAGTCGGACGCCGCGCGCGTGGTCGCCGCGCGCGTGGTCGCCGCGCGCCGGCCACGCGCCCCGACCACCTCCTTCTTGCCGCTCCCCCTTGGCGCCTGGACGCCTCTGGAAGACGCCACGCACCCCATCGACCTCCCTCACTCTCCCCCCGAGCTTTCCCCCTCCTCTGTCTCGCTCTCCTCCCCACAGCCAAGCGTTGCCGTCGCCATCGACGCCGTTTGCCACGGCCCCTCGCCTCGCTGACATGCCAAGAAGCCCCGCCTTGTCCCCCTCTTCCTCCTCACCAAGACGGAAGGCGCCGGAAGCCCTGGATGCCGCCAGCTCTGCCGTTCCCCTCCTTGGCCACCGAGGATCGCCGTTGTCGATTTGCCGCTGTCTTCGCCTCCCCAAGCTCGCTGAGACCGTCTCCGACCCCGCAGTGAGCTCCTGCCCCTGCTCCCATTCTCTGCTCCCTCTCTCGCACGGCGTAGCTGCTGCCCCGCGTTCACCCACACGCGCCGTCGTCGCCGATGACGCTCCGGTGACCATTTGGTCCCGGGCATGCGCCCAACATGCTCACCGCCGCACGTAGAGTCTTCCCAGCTCCACGCTGTACTCGTTTGCACACCGTAGCGCCGAACCCGTCGTCGACCAAACTCCGGCCGCTGCCTTGGAGCTCGCCGTCGTCGGCTCTGGCCACCATAGTCCCGGTCTCCACCACCACTCGACATGCGCCTACAAGAGCTTTCCAACGAGCCCAAGAACGGCCTCGTCCGTGCCCTGTGGGCGTTTTCCGAGCCGCGCCGCCATCTCAGGCCTCGCCGGCGTCGAGCCGCCAGTGAGTTTGACCCCGCTGACCGTTGACCCCGGGTGGACCCAGTTTGACCCTCTGGGTCACTGACGTGTGGGCTCCAGGCCACTAACTAAACTAGGTTAGTATTAGTTTAACGTTAACTAAACTTAGTTTAATTGACACTGATAGACGGGACCCACAGGTCAGGGTTGACCTGGACCATCTTAGTTGATCGCTGATGTCATACTGACGCCAGGCTGACACAGTAAATCCGTTTCTGGATTTATTCTTATATAGGAAATTCCAGAAAATAGCCAAAACTTCTAAAAATCATAGGAAATCAACCATAGCTCCAAATCAAACAAATTATATATGAAAAATGATCAAAAAAATCCAATCTATCCATCTGTACTAATTTCATGCATGTTTAAACAAGTTAACTTGCTGTTTAGTGCAAAACATGATAAAGCACTATTTAAGATCACAAATGAGTTTGAAATTTGAATCTTTGATTCAAGATAGCTCAAACCCATCTGTTGTAGTTGCATTAGCCCAACACACTCATTTTACCATGTCATGATCATGCATCATATTGTGCATTGCATTGATTGTGTTTCTTTCTCTGTTGCCGGTATATATCCCCTCTCAGTAGACGTTGCTTCGACGATGTGATCATTGACACCGATGAAGAGTTATATTATATTCAGAAGTGCCAGGCAAGCAAAACCCCCTTGTTCATTCCGATACAATGCCACTCTCTCTCCCGCTATCTTTTACTGCATTAGGACACCAACGATTCATCTGTTACTTGCTGCGGTAGTTGAACCCCTTATCCTCTGCATGACCTGTCATTGCCCTAGTAAATAGATGAAACCCACTAGCATGAGTAGCAGTTGTTTGAGCCCTGATGTGCCTACTCATTCATGCTTGTTTGTCGTGCCTGTTATTGCTTAGGGTTGTGTTAGGTCTGATTCATCGGGATGAATCGGAGGTGTGTGAACATGTCCTACTGTTGAGAACTAAGTGTGTGAACATGATTTGGTAAAGGTATCGATGAGAGGCCATGTAGGAGTACATGGTGGGTTGTTTCATTGAAGCCGTCCTTAGGAACTGAGTTCTGTGTTTGTGATCCATGAAACAGCTACTACCACACATTGGCCCCTGAAATATGACCCCGCTCGACTTACTGACCCCTCTCGTCCTCTGTCCAGGAGTTGCAACTAGTTTCTGGTGTTTATAGGTTATGTGTTGGCGGCCGTGCATAGCGCTGACCCTAGGGGTGGGCTATGATGAGGTAGATACACCGTGGCATGGTGTACCGAGTCGCCCGTTTGGTGTGTCGGCAACCCCGCACACATTGTTTGGGGCCGTTGAGGACACCTCGGCCGGATTTCCTTTCGGATGGAACCCAAACAGGCGATAAACCTGGACTAGAGACTCGTGCGGTTAGTCAGGTCGTGGTCTACACCCACGTCGACTTTCGCTTGAAGTCTGCCGAGCACATGTCGTGTGCAGACGCTAAGTGGTGGAAACATGTGTGACGAAGTACACCCCTGCGGGGTATAAAACTATTCGAATAGCCGCGTCCGCGGTAAAGGACTTTTGGGTTGCCTATAACAGTTCATAGACAAGTGAAAGTGGATACTCTAAAATGCGCAAGATAAGCGTGAGTGCTATGGATGGCGTTCTCGTAGGGAGACAAGAGCGGATCCATAGTGGGGTATTGATATGGTGAATTTGTGGACTCGTGTGCGCCACCTCAAAAGAGTTGCTTGAAGTCATAGTTCAGGTTAGCCACTGAGTCAAAGCTGGCTTACCGCAGTTAAACCCCACCATCCCTTTGTTGATGCCGATGCATATGTAGTTAGTTCTGATGTAAGTCTTGCTGAGTACTTTTGTACTCACGTTTGCTTAATTTTGCAGAGAGACTTTAGTCTCGCTGGTAGTTCCGCGTGGACTTCGACGTTTAGCTTGATACCTCTCTACGATCTTGTGCCCTCGGCAGGGTCTTGTAGATAGTCAGGCTTCTCAGCCTTCTTCATTTGTAGATGTCGGTACCCAGACATGTTAGGCTTCCGCATGTGCTTTGATTTGTATGCTATGATTGGTGGGTCATGAGACCCATGTTTGTAATATCTCGCTCCTCGGAGCCTATTGAATAAATACTTTGAGTCGTAGAGTTTTGTTGTGATGCCATGTTGTATTTACACATATCGAGCATATTGTGTGTATGATTGAAATGCTTGGTATGTGTGGGATCCGACAACCTAGTTGTTTATCCTTGGTAGCCTCTCTTACGGGGAAATGTAGTCTTGTGCTTCCATGAGCCAAAGTAGTCCGCTACAGCCCGTTTCACCGGAGTCCTGCTAGCCCAGCCCTACTACTCAGGACACTTGATTGGCCGGCATGTGTTTCACTTCGTTCCTTTGTCTGTCCCTTCGGGGAAAGTGACATACGGAGTCCTGCCTAGCCTGCTACAGCCCGGGTTCCCGGAGTCCTGTTAGCCCAGTGCTACAACCCGGATTCACACACTGCTGACCGACATGCTCGATGTGATTCACGTATGCCTGTCCCCATAGGTTGGTGCCTCTTTGGGTGCACGACTAGCCATGTCGGCCCGGGTTCTCTGCCATATGGATGCTAGCGACACCATCATATGTGTGAGCCAAAAGGCACAAACGGTCCCGGGCCATGGTAAGGCGACACCCGTGAGAATACCGTGTGTGAGGCCGCAAAGTGTTATTAGGTGTTACCGGCTTGATTGATGTGACTTGGAATCGGGGTCCTGACACCTGG
The DNA here is from genome assembly GCF_002162155.2 of Triticum dicoccoides. Lineage (NCBI taxonomy): Eukaryota > Viridiplantae > Streptophyta > Magnoliopsida > Poales > Poaceae > Triticum > Triticum dicoccoides. The sequence continues at coordinate 201,761,943 of NC_041388.1, read as the reverse complement.
TGCCTGTGAAGAAAGTCCCAGTGCCTGCGAAGAAAGGCCCAGTGCCTGTGAATAATTGCCGCCCGTGACACTCTCACGTAATAATAAGTGGGGCTGTACATGCCCCGGAGCCTCAGGAGAGCCGCCCTTGGGCCTCGGGGGCTCCCTCCCACGCCGAGTGGCATCACTTAGCTCCCCCCTGGTGAGAAGACATCGAAGACTAGACTAGGTGCCGGACGCGGCTTTTCATTTGCTTTCTGAAGTTGGCTCGCCCCTCTTTTAATTGAAATTTGCTTTCTGATGTCTCTTGCTGGTCCCGTTTTATCGCTTTAAGCCTCTGTTTCTCCCTTTGCCTCTTTGGCCGACCTGTACTCTCCCTTGCCGGTCCCATGCTCGATGTGATTCACGTATGCCTGTCTCATGAGGGCGCTGAACAGGTACCCTCGTGAGCTTCCTCCTTCTTTTATTTTCGCGAGACACCCTCGTTCGAGCCCACAAGCCAGCACACCTCTCCTAATCCGTGCCCCATGGGTATCGCGACAAGAAGCACTAAGTCAAGGCCAGCAGCGCCTATGACCAAGCCCTGGGTGAGCAATAAATCCCTTGACGATTTATTTGCAGTTCCTAAGCGCATATCAGGTCAAGGAGGCCTCGACAGGCACTAGGAGGCAAGCGCATCGTGAGAAGGAGGCCACCCGAAACAAGTTGAGCTAAGTTATCCCTACATAAAACGACGATGTTGCGACACGGCACAGGAACGACAAACATAACATAACGATTGAGATCATAGTTTGATACACGCCCTCTGGTGCCCATTGTGGTTTCTTTCTGATGAAGGAAGGAAAAGAAGAACGAAATAGAAGCGGCGCCTATAGCAGTTCGCGGGCGCAGGCCCGAGCGCCCTCCTAAGCTCAGTCGGACCCCTCCTCGTGCTTCACGGAGGCACGGCGACGAGACGACCCGCCACCATCTTCGAAGCGGGCGCGGCGGCGTGGCGGCTGGTCGTAGCCGCCACTGCTGGAGCTGTCGCTGGGGGAACAGCTGCCATAGCCGGACGAGACGTGGTCGGCACCAAGGGTGGGTTCGCCCTCATCCTTGTCATGGCCGTCGCCAAGGCCGAGCACCTCCTCGATGCCGTTCACCTCGAGGCAGCACCCGACGCGGCGACCATCTTCCCCAAACACCCTCACATAGAGGGTTGCGTCGCCGTCGTACTTGAAGTGAAGGGTGCACCGCCTGCCCAGGCCGCGCGCGCGGGCGAACATCTACCAACCGCGGGCCAGAGCTACATTGCCCGCGGTGGGGACCACGACCGTAACCCAGGAAGCCCTACTGCAGTAGTCGTCTGCCTGTAGCCATAGCTCGCCAGGACCTGAGGCCGGCAACTCGTTGGCGAAGAAGCGCGGGAGCTGAAGCCAGTTGCTGGCCGGATTCTCCGACCAAACAATGAACTCCGGTAGCGTCTCCGCCGAGTGGAAGCACGGTCAGGGAGGCCGCGCGACCACGACACGTCTCCCATCATCGACGAGACCGCCACAACCGAAGCGACCCCTGCCCCGCGAAGCGGCACCACCACGGCCGCGCGGAGCCGCGGCGGGGGTTGCGAAGTGCTTGAGGGGATGGCCGCGTCCAAGCTTGGGCACCGGAGAGCCGGGCCCCTCGCGAGGGGCCTTCCCCTTCTCCGGGGCGGTGAACCTCCTCGACGGCGCTATTGGTGGCAGGAGAGGAGCAATGAAGGAGAAGAAGCGGAAGAGGAAGAGGAAGGATGGGCGACGAGGGCCCCGCCCCCTCCCATTTATACCAGGAGAAGGCCAACCAACACCCCCCATGATCACAAGTAATGATGGTTTTCCTTGCATGTCGCATGGACTTGTCACGTCGGGCAGTTGCCGAGGCAGCGTGCGGAAGCGGAGATGCCCACGTCAAATTAACCGCCACACGTCGACCGAGGCCGCATGCTATGGGGGCCCGCGGCGCTCCGCACTTGACCCTTGGCTTCGCCTCGAAGCCAAGACCGAGCGCGCCTTAGGCCCGGGGGCTACTGTCGGCGTTCTGGGAATGGGGGTCCCCAGACTTGCCTGCCTGCGGCCCATGGCGTGGCTTTGCTAGTAGGCCTTTACGGCCCATCTTCATCAACAAGGAATCAAGACCCTCGCGAGGGGCCAAGCCTCGCGAGGCGGACGACACAAGACCTCCTCAGGAGCGGCCTCACCAGGCTGGCTCGCAAGGGGCGGAGAGTTCAAGGTCGGGCAAACCTCGCGAGGTTCTCATGACGTAAGCCACGACGATCGAGACCAGGCGGGAGCCAGGCGGGCACTAGCGCGCAGCGTCCTTGTTTCCTCTTTGGTGCTAAGGGGGCAAGCACAGGCGCGGAGTAACGAGGCATTAGGAAAACGTTGCCATATTGGTGCAACGAGACCAATACTAGAAGGACGGCAAGAGAATCTCACCGTGGAGCCCAAGAAGGTGTCACCACCAGAGCCTTTGGCAGGCGAAGACTGCTTTTGTCAGGATAGCTTGTACTAGCTGTCCCCTTTCGAATTGGCCGTTGGTGGCTCCCTTCCTGCTCAATATTTGGGGAGAGGACCATGGCCTCTATAATAGGATTACCCACCATAGTAGGAGGCAACTGGTCTCGAATCCACCCAAAAACAACAACCAATTAGCTAAGCACAAGAACAGCTCAACCTTAGGAGGCTGTTCTTCCCCTTGTACTGTTCATCCTCAGCCCAAGAGGCAATCCACCACCACCACACTGGAGTAGGGTATTACACCACAATGGTGGCCCGAACCAGTATAAATCTTGTGTCCTTTGCGTTGCGAGTTCGTCGACTTAGTTGGTGAGATCTTAGCTAAGTTAGAACGCGGATCGATAGGGGGGAGATCTTCGCGCGCACCCCTGTGTTCGAACCTTTAGGGTTTTGCCAAAACCCGTGATCCGACATTTTCTTATATCCGAATAGAACTTATATTGTCATGGATCCTCCGACATGTTGAGCTTCCTTCTCATCCTATGCTAGCCAAATCTTCAGCACCAAGTAGAGATACTACTTGTGCATCTAAAATCCTTAACCCAGTTTTTGCCATGAGCGTCCACTATATCTACCTATGGATTGAGTAAGATCCTTCAAGTAAGTTATCATTGGTGCAAGCAATAAAAATTTCTCTCTAAATTTGTATGATCTTTTAGTGTGAGGAAAATAAGCTTTATACGCACTTGTGATGAGGAAGAAATGAAGCCGACTGACTGCATGGTAAAGTTCTTCATCACAAGCGGCGATATAAAGTGACATTATTTTCCATTAAGATTCCGTGCATCCAACCATAAAAGCACATGACAACCTCTGCTTCCCTCTGCGAAGGGCCTGTCTTTTACTCTTACCTTCTACCATCTTAAATGTGTCATGGTGATCTTCACCCTTCCTTTTTACACTTTTTTTCTTTTTGGCAAGCACTATGTGTTGGGGAAAGATCCAGATATACATACCCACTCGGATGTAGGTGATCATAAAGTATTATTGTTGACATTGCCCATGAGGTAAACGGTTGGGAGGCAAAACTATAAGCCCCTATCTTCCTATGTGACTGATTAAAGATTTCATCTCATGAGTACTGCGTGAGTGTTAGCAATTGTGAAAGATTAAATGATGGTTGAGTATGTGAACATGCTAAGTAAAAGCTCTTACATTGACTCTTTCTGATGTTATGATAAATTGCAATTGCTTCAATGACCAACATCATAGTTTGTTAGTTTTCAATAAAGTTCTTTGGTCTATACTTTACTTTGTGAGTGAACCATCACTTTGGCACAAGAAGTTCTATGACAACATGTTGTTGTTCTAAAGATGATCATGATGCCTCATGTCCGTATTTTATTTTATCGACACCTCTATCTCTAAACATGTGGTCATGATTATTGATTTCGGCTTTCGCCTGAGGACAAGCGAGGTCTAAGCTTGGGGACTTGAGACATCCATTTTGCATCATGTTTTTATGTTGATATTTATTGCATTATGGGTTGTTATTTCACTTTAAGATTCAATTCTTATGCCTTTTCTCTCTTATTTTACAAGGTTTACATGAAGAGGGAGAATGCCGGCAGTTGGAATTCTAGACCGGAAAGGAGAAAATCTGAGATACCTATTCTACACAACTCCAAATGTCCTGAAACTTTACAGAGAACTGTTTTGGAATATATATAAAAAACATTGGGCAAACAAACAACAGAAGGGGACTCACGAGGTGGACACAATCCTAGGGGCGCCCCCCTGAGCTTGTGGGCCCCCTGGCCAGCCCCCGGTGTCCATCCTCTCCTATATGAAAGGTTTTGACCAAGAAAAAACAAAAGGAAGCTTTCGGGACGAGGTGCCGCCGCCTTGAGGTGGAGCCTGGGCAGAAGCTATCTAGGGCTCTGTTGGAGCTATTCTGCCAGGGAAACTTCTTTCCGGGAGGGGGAAATCAAAGCCATCGCCATCAACAATGATGCTCTCATCAAAGAGGGGCAATCTTCATCAACATATTCACCAGCACCATCACCTCTCAAACCCTAGTTCATCTCTTGTATTCAATCTTTTCCCCAAAACCTCATATTGGTACACGTGGTTTGCTAGTAGTGTTAATTACTCCATGTAGTTGATGTTAGTTGGTTTACTTGGTGGAAGATCATATGTTCAGATCCTTAATTATATTTATTACCCCTCTGATCTTGAACATGAGCATGCTTTGTGAGTAGTTACGTTTGTTCCTGGGACATGGTTGAAGTCTTGTTATAAGTAGTCATGTGAATTTGGTAGTTGTTCGATATTTCGATGAGATGTATGTTGTCTTTCCTCTAGTGGTGTTATGTGAACGTCGACTACATGGTATTTCACCATGATTTGGGCCTAGGGGAAGGCATTGGGAAGTAATAAGTAGATGATGGGTTGCTAGAGCGATAGAATCTTAAACCCTAGATTATGCGTTGCTTCGTAAGGGGCTGATTTGGATCCACATGTTTCATGCTATGGTTAGATTTATCTTGATTCTTCTTTGTAGTTGCGGATCCTTGCGAGAGGGGTTAATTATAAGTGGGAGGCTTGTCCAAGTAAGGACAATACCCAAGCACCGGTCCACCCACATATCAAATTATCAATGTGAGGAACGTGAATCATATGAGCATGATGAAAACTAACTTGACGATAATTCCCATGTGTCCTCGGGGGTGCTTTGCTTTATATAAGAGTTCATCCAGGCTTATCCTTTTCTATAAAAAGGATTGGGCCACCTTGCTGCACCTTTGTTACACTTGTTACTTGTTACTCGTTACAAATTATCTTACTACTAAACTATCTGTTGCCGATAATTTCAATGCTTGCAAAAAATACCTTGCTCAAAACGCTTGCCATTTCCTTTTGCTCCTCGTTGGGTTCGACACTATTACTTATCAAAAGGACTATGATTGATCCCCTATACTTGTGGCTCATTAGTAGTCTGAACAAACAGTGTCTATTGCGCCCCCAATCGCAGACGGTTGCTGCATCCAACTCGTCTGCTGTTTATAAATTTGGTAAAAAATGCAGGAAAGGGTCAAAACATGAACACACTTGCATGTGGACAAAATATATGTATCAAAATGGTGGTTTGATGTTCAAATACCCAATGCACAACTTTGATGCGGCACTTGTCGCATGAAGCACACATTATTGCTAGTCCGCCACCCCCTATGAACCCCACTTCGTGTCAGCGGTAAGGGAATCCTAGCTATGAATGCATACCCACCAAATAGCTAGGTCTGAAATCTCACCCTACCGTAACACAAAACCTATAGGAGTATGTCAGGGTCAAACTCCCCTTTCGCTTGCGGAGAAAGGTGGACCGTGTGCCGGCTCACAAATGTGTGCTTGTGGCGCGAGATGGGTGACACCACATATGAACCACCTATGGTTGCCCCTACTATATGCATGAAAAGGGTGTGGTGTGATATTTAAATACCCAATTCAAAATTTTGAGGTGGCACATGTGCCTCTCAAATTAACTGGACTTCCCCAATGATAACCGACAAGTATAGGGGATCACAACAATTTTTGAGGGTAGAGTATTCAACCCAAATTTATTGATTCGACACAAGGGGGACCAAAGAATATTCTCAAGTATTAGCAGTTGAGTTGTCAATTCAACCACACCTGGAAGACTTAATATCTAGAGCAAAGTTTTAGTACAAAGTAGTATGGAAGTAACGGCAACAGTGATAAAAGTAACAGGAGCAGTTTTGTAGCAATTGTAACAGTGGGAACGACAAAGTAATGTATCAAAGATCAATATGTGAAAAGCTCATAGGCAATGGATCAATGGTAGATAATTATGTCAGATGGCATTCATCATGCAACAGTTATAATCTAGGGTGACATAGAACTAGCTCCAATTCATCAATATAATGTAGGCATGTATTTCGTATATAGTCATATGTGCTTATGGAAAAGAACTTTGCATGAAATCTTTTGTCCTACCCTCCCTGGCAGCGGGGTCCTAATGGATACTAAGGGATATTGAGGCCTCCTTTTAATAGAGAACCGGACCAAAGCATTAGGACTTAGTGAATATATGTACTCGTCAAACTACGGTAATCACCGGAAAGAATACCAATTATTGTCACCTTGGGGTATGCGGATCATAACTCGTAATAGGTGTCTACAACTTGCAATATAGGATCAAGAACACAAATATATTGAGGAAAACATAATAGGTTCAGATGTGAAATCATGGCACTCGGGCCCTAGTGATAAGCATTAAGCATAGCAAAGTCATAACAACATCAATCTCAGAATATAGTGGATACTAGGGATCAAACCCTAAAAAAACTAACTCGATTACATGATATATCTCAGCCAACCCATCACCATCCAGCAAGCCTACGATGGAATTACTCATGCATGGCGGTGAGCATCATGGAATTACTTTGATTTGGCACCATGCTTTGGAACCGTAAAATCCCCGCACTGAGCAAGGGTTCATAACGCGTAGCATGCACTCAAACTTAATTAGGTCTGGAATCTCACCATGATCGACCTACTATACAGTAACATGAACTAAAGAAGAAGAATGCACACTGGTAACCTTTCTCGTTGTCGATCGAAATGATGGACGTCCACATGGGCCCATGAATATATAGGCTTGCCGCCGATAACCAAGCGAGTGGGAGTGTCCAAAAAGACAACCATTGCAGGCATGTGTCCCAAACATATTTATGGAGGTGCGTGATGCATGCATATGTGTTGAATACCCAATGCCCAACATTGATGTGGTGCGTGTGTTGAAAATCGCATAGTCCCACATAGAGCAAGAGGTTCATGACGGACAGTGTGCTCGCCCCCCTTCGATGCAACGGATGGATTCATGTGTACACATGCGCTATTATGTAATATCACATCATGACCTATACCGTGATACAAACAAAAAATTAATCCCCACCTAAGTCAAATTAACCTCTCTCGTTGTCGGTGAAAGTGATGGACGAGTGGGCCCACAGATGGAAACCATCGCCGATAACCCCGTGAGTGAGTGCCAGAGGACAACCACCATCACTTGCATGTGTGCCAAACATGTGTATGGAGAGGTGTGTGGTTGTGATGTTTTGGATACCTAATGCACAACTTTGATGCGGCATCTACATTGAAAGCCGTAAAGTCCTCACACTGAGTGAGCTTCATGATGCCTAGTAAATGTTGTTCCCATACCCCCTTCGACGCATACCATATACTCCTACCATAACACAACCCTAAAAGAATTAATCCTCCTTGTTCGTCAAACTAACATCTCTCTCGTTGGGTCAAAGTGATGGATGACGACCTCGCGGCCCCAAGGGGGTGAAGCGTACATCGTACATGAGTGAGTGTCCTATATAGGACAACCACCATCTGCATGTGGCCCAAAGAGGTGTTTGTCTCATGTTTGAATACGCAATGCACAACTTTGATGTGGCACTTATACCTCGGAAACCGAAAAGCCCCCCCCCTTCATGATGCGTGGTATATGCCCCCCCTTCGACGCGTGGTATATACTCATACGGTAGCACAAATAAAAAAGAATCATCCTTGATGGTCAAATTAACCTCTCTCATTGGGTCAAAGTGATGGAGGACAACCTCACGGGCCCACGGATAGAAGCGCCGCATGCGAGTGAGTTCCTATAGGGCAACCGCCGCCTGCATGGTGTTGTCTGATATTTGAAAAATAATGCAAAACTTTGATGTGGCACCTGCCTCGGGAACCAGAAAGTCCCACATGGAGCGAGGTTCATGACGCATAGTATATATGTTACACCCTCTTTGACATGTACTACATACTCCTACCTTGCATATACGTAACACAAACCAAAAAAAGAACCATCCTTGTTAGTAAAATTAACCTCTCTCTCGTTGTAAGTTCAACTAATCGACGACAACATTGCGGGCCCATAGAGAGCGTCACACGCGAGCAAATGTCATAGTACAACCACGGTGTGCATGTGCCCCAAAGAGGTGTTGTGTGATGTTTCAATACCCAATGCACAACTTTGATGTGGCACATGGTTCGCAAACCAGAAACACACTACACAGAGGTTCACAACGCGTAGCCCCCTCACTTCGAGCCGGTGGGAGGGGTCATGTGTATGCACGTCCCCGAACTTTGATATGGAATATCACCATGATCCACACTGTAACACATGCCAAGATGAATCCACCTTTGGTCAAATGCCTCTCATTGTCGGTGGAAACTGATAACCTTCATGGGCTAACGAATGGGCAAATCGCTGATAACCGCATGAGGGAGTGTCCGAGGACCTCCAATGCATGCATGTGGCCTGAACATGTATGTATGAAAGGGATGTGTAATGTTTTAAATAACCAATTCACGACTTTGATGTGGCATATATGACTCACAAAACGATCAATCCCACACGGAGGCTCACAACTCATAGTGTGTTGCCGGACCATCCCCGCCCTCACACACCACCACTGCCACTTTGAGGCATGTAAAACTTTTTCTGCAGTGAACATGTGACCAAAGGAGTGTCGTGTTAAAATTAAAAAAAAACAAAGATCATTTGACCATTTTTAACATTGGTTGATTTCCTAGGGATTTAATGTGCAAAAATCAAATTTGAGCTACATGTGCACCAAAATGGATTGCAAAATCATGTGTGTCCCTGGGTGCATGTTTCCCCATGCATGAAATTTCAAAACATTGAGAATCTTGATTTTTAAAATTTAGTAAATCCAAAACTTAGTTGAAATTAATGAAACTTATCGTGGTGTCATTGGACACTAGTAGACTGTGATATTATATTTTTTCATACAATTTGAGACAGGTTTTGATATAATTATCTTACAAATGGGAGATTGTTAATAATTGTTAACCAATATTGCAAACGAGGCGCACGAGGTGTGTATCCTCCTCTAGCCCGCTCCACTAGTAGCCTCGCTGCCGGCCACTAGAAGCCTCGCCGCCGGCCACTCCGGCCCCGGCGACCACCTCCCGCGGCGGCTGTCGCTCCAGCACTGTCGCCCACCCCCACAACCCGAGCATGAGCTCCTCCCCACTCGCCTTCGGCCGCGGACGCGAGCTCCGCTGGATGGATTCCAGTCCGCCCACTTCCCCCGCCAGATCTGGCCCCTTCGGGGCGCCCCGCTCCTACCAGGCTGGACTGTGCGTCGGGCCACTCGCGTCCTCCGAGTCGGCCTCTTCACCTGCTGTGCGGCTCCGGTCTGAGGTCAGTCGCCTCTCCTTCGAGGTCTCCCACCCCATTGAGGCGCCTTCGGAGGTCCCCCACGGCCGCAAGCGGCAACGCCGCCGCTCCCCGCGCCGTCGCCGGGTCGAACCCTCCAACGGCCGTCTACCCCGTCGCCGCGCCGTCCCCGGCGAGTGCCCGTGCTGCTACAACATGGGCCATCCATGCTCGGAGTGCCGCCGCGCCATCTGTTGCCGGCGATGCCGCTTCCCAGGCCACGTTGCACACGACTGCACCGCGCCTCGTTCGCCTGCCTCCTCCGCCGAGCCTCCTAGCAAGCGCCCCCGTGAGTCCGCCTCGCCCCCGTCCCCGGCGTCTCCCGCCAGCTCTGGCTCGAGTGTCGCTGGTTTGAGCCACCCCCGCTTCCTTCGTGTGTGGGGGCCGGCCGCTCCTTCCAGCAACGGCGCCTCCGCCACCTCCAGCACCACCCCGGTGGTGCTCTCCGGCCACCCTGCCCTCCGGCCGGCTGTCGCGCTCTGCTACTTGCCACGCACCACGCGCCTCATCGCCGCTGAGCGGGAGCTCGCCGAGCGCGCCCTCCTGGCGACCGTCGTCGGCAGCCGCACGGGGATCTCATGCGAGGAGGTGGCGGCCTTGCTGCGTGAAAAGTGCGACCTTTTCGACGACGAGTTTTCCATCCACTGCAAGGGTCACGATGAGTTCTTGCTCAAGTTCTCCTCCTCCGAGGCGCGTGCCAGGGCGGGCCTGCGCCGGCTGCGCTGCCCGCGCTTCCGCCTCATCATCCACCCTTGGAGCCACGCCCCCGGCTGTGACCCCATCCAGCTTCGGTTTCATGTGGAGGTGGAGATCGATGGGGTCCCCGATCAAGCATGGCACCGCTCCGCCGTGGAAACCATGCTTGCGCCGTGCCTCGACATCGAGCATCTCCAACCAGCCACGCGCGACTGCTCGGACATGTCCCACTTCAGGTTCTCGGCCTGGACGACCAACCCCGACGCCATCCCCCGCTCATCTGATCTGCTGCTCCCGGAGCCGGATGTCGTCGACGACGGCGTCGATCCTGACCGCGCCGAGCGGTTTGCCCGCCATATGCTTCGCAAGCCCGTTGAGATCTTTGTCACCCTCTCCGAAGACTACCGCCGCCCGGTGCCTACGCCGGCCGCGCCTTCCCCCTGAAAACGACGGCGACGGCGACGGCGGCCCCGACCACCCTTCCCCACCCCTCCCTCCTAAGTGGCCGCAGCGTCACACGTTTCCCCGGCGACCGTCACGCCGCTCCTCCGGTACCCCTCCCGTGATGGGGAACGCTGGTCCCCAGCACCGCCGTCGTGGGATGCGTCCTCCGTTCCGCGGCTGGCATGGCATCCTGGGGGGCCACCCGCCCACGGGACCCGCACCCGCTACTAACCCCCCTGGCACAATGGCTCTCCAGCACGCGCTCTGGGGACCCACCGGTGCCCCCACCCTAGCCGTCACCCTTGACGCGGTCTCCGCCCCAGGACAACGCCACGCCCAGCCCCACCCCTGGCGCGGCCAGCTGCCGCCAACTGGCGACCGACACCTGCCCCCCCGCCCGATCTTTGTATCCCATGCGGCCCCATCCATCCCGCCTGTCACGCGACCCGACAAAGCCGCGCCCGTAGCTGTCACCGCTGAGCCATGCATGACTGGCTGCGCCTATCCCAGCCGGTCTTCAAGCCTCAGGCCCACCACGCCCAGCTCGCCTACTCCTGTTCCTATGGGGTCGCCTGATGCTGCGCCCATAGCGACCAGCCTGCCTGCCCTTGAGATCAACGAGCCAATCAGCGGGGAGGATGCTGATCCCCCCTCATCAGGGTCCACCCCAGCCACGGAGGGCCAATCAGCGCCTGCACCAACCACCACGCCATGCACCACCCTCGCCCTACAGATCAACGTGCAGCCCGATCGGACAGCTGACTCCACCCTGGAGCGTTTCGTCTCCTCCGTCCGGCGCGCCCCAGCACCCCTACTGCCCCTCCCACCACCACCGCGCCGGCGCCGGAATGAGGTGCCCCTCGACTTCACGCCACGGTGGAGCAACTGCACCGCCAGGGCGGACCGGGGCCAAGACTCCAAAATGAAGGCCAAGCGTGTGCTCCTCCGCCGCCTCGGGCTGTTACAGGACGACGAGCCACTCTCGGACTCCATCCTAGACCGCTATGCTCGCATGTTCGATCGCCCGTGCGCGGCTGACACCATCGCCGCGCTCGCCGACTACCATGGTTGGAAGGTGCCTGCGGATCCAGCCAGGGTGGCGACCCCCACGGCCCTGCTCATCACCGAGGCATAGATGGCCTTCGCTTCCCCTCCCTTCCCACGTGGACTCAAACCGTTTATTACGGAGTACAACCAAAGCGTCATTTTTTGGAACGTACGGGGTCTCAACTGCACGGCTAAGCGTACCGCCGTGCGTTCCGTCATTTCTTCCGCCAACCCCTCCATTGTATGCCTTCAAGAGACTAAGCTTGCCACCGTCTCATCGTCCATCGTCTCCGAAACATGTGGGCAATCCTTCACCGGTTTCCTCTTTCTCCCGTCTACGGATACCAGGGGCGGCATCCTCCTCGCTTGGCAAGAGGAGCACGTGTCCATCTCGCACCCCACCATTGGCATGCATTTCATCAATGCGCTAGTCTCCCCCCGCAATGGTCGCCCGCATTGGTGGATCACTGGCGTCTACGGTCCTCAAGAGGAGGCAGCTAAGATCGTCTTCCTCTTAGACCTCCATGATGTGTGCTCCACATGCTCCAGCCCTTGGCTTCTAGGGGGTGACTTCAACATGATTGCCTCCGCTGAGGATACGAACAACGCTAACCTCAACCGTGCCTCTATGCGACGCTTTCGACACTTCATTGCCAACGAGGAGCTCCGGGACATCTACTTGCATGGACGTCGATACACATGGTCTAACGAGCGTGAGGCCCCTACCCTTGTGCGCATCGACAGAGTGCTTTGCACCGCTAGCTGGGAGATTGATCACCCGTGTTGTGTCCTCCACTGCCTGTCTTCCGCAGCTTCAGACCACGCGCCAATCATCCTCGACTCAACAATTCGTGCCTCTGGGCGTAGGCGGTTTCACTTCGAGCATTTTTGGCCTAAGCTGCAAGACATCTCTCTGAAGCTCCAAGACCGTGGGCAACATCTCTCTGAAGCTTGTTGTAGCCAGCGAGCTCATTGCTCGCTTCGATGCGGCACAAGACACCCGCCCGCTCACGGCAGCTGAGGCTTGGTTGCGCCATCAACTCAAGACCTCATACATCAGCCTCGCCTCCCTAGAGCGATCTATTGCACGGCAGCGGGCGCATTTCAACTTTCTCAAGGGTGGTGACACCAGCCCAGCATTCTTCCATCTCCATGTTGTGCAGCATTCCAAGAAGAACACGATCCACCAACTGCAGGTGGGCGAAGCTTCGGTTTCCGACCCGGCCGCCATCGCTGAGGCCGCGTATGCCCATTTCCGATCCATTCTTGGCTCCGACCATGAGAGATCATCCGCCATTGACCTCGACAGCCTTGGCCAGCGGTCCTTTGATCTGCATGAGCTCGAGACGCCCTTCTCCGAGCATGAAATCTAGGAGGCCATCAAAAGCATGCCCAAAGGTCGGGCTCTAGGACCCGATGGATTCACATCTGTGTTCCTTTGCACCTCTTGGCCCACTATCAAGGATGATTTCATCACCGCATTCAACAAGCTCTACTCGCTCAACGACATCGACTTCCAATGGCTCAACGAGGCGCTGCTCACCCTTCTCCCGAAGAGGCCCTTCCAACGGCTCAACGAGGCGCTGCTCACCCTTCTCCCAAAGAGGCCGAATGCATCTACCCAGGCTCGGCAGGATGATCTCCACAAACCAGAGAGCGTTCATCGTGGGCCGCTGCATCCACGACAATTTTCTTCTCGTGCAACAGACGACACGACAGCTCTACAACCTCAGGCAACCCCGTGTCATGCTCAAGCTCGACATTGCACGTCATTCCTACTCGACACCCTTCATCACCTCAGCTTTGGTCGATGCTGGTGTGAATGGGTCTACATCATCCTCGGCATGGCCAGCACGCGCGTCCTCATCAACAGCAACCCAGGACCTCCGATCATCCGCCGGTGCGGCTTCCGGCAGGGTGACCCACTATCCCCAATGCTCTTCGTCATGGTCATCGACAACCTCAATTCCTTGCTTTGTCGAGCAGTGGCCGACGGCGTTCTCCAGCGCCTTACTGCCTGCCACATGGCATCCAACATCTCCCTCTACGCCGATGAGGCGGTGATCTTCTGCCATCCGAACGTGCACGACCTATCCTCCATCCGCCGCATTCTTAGCGTCTTCGGCGACGCTTCTAGGATGCGCACTAACTTCTCCAAGTGCGCGGCATCCCCCATCCAGTGCACGGCTGACGACCGCGTCGCGATCGCGTCCAGCTTCGCGTGCCCGGTCAAGGACTTCCCCACCACTTATCTTGGCTTGCCCCTGTCCATCCGGAAGGTCAGCGCTACAGCCCTTCAACCTCTCCTTGACAAGCTCGAGCGTCGCTTCTCGCCATTGTGGGCATCCATGATGTCGCGCGGCGATCGTCTCGCCCTTTGCCGCCATGTCTTGTCCGCAATGCCGGTGCATACTCTCATCCAGCTGGCGATCAACCCCACCGTCCTCAAGCAAATCAACCGCCTGTTGCGAAGTTTCCTTTGGTACGGGCTCAATGACGCGAGCGGCGGTCACTGCCTTGTCAGATGGCGTCACGCATGCCGGCCCATCGCTCTAGGCGGCCTGGGCATCCCCGATCTCCAGCGCATGGGCACTTCTCTTCGCACCCGCTAGCTTTGGCTCCAAAGAACAGACCCCTCCCACCCTTGGCAGCATCTGCACATCCCCCAATTGCCTTGACATCCAAGCCTTCTTTCGAACCTCCACCTCCTGGACGATCAGCGACGGGCGCACTTGCAGCTTCTGGGAGGACCACTGGCTCGACGGCCACTCCATCGCCTCTCATCTACGCCAAGGTCCCCAAGCGACGGTGCAAGATGCTCTCGGTGTGTGATGCCCTGCACAACCGCACCTAGATCGCGGACATCCAGGGCGCGCTTGGCATCGAGATGACCATCCAGTACGTATCCCTCTAGCGATGCCTCCAGCACTTCGGCCTTGACAACACTCCGGACAGGCTAACCTGGTGTTGGTCCACCTCCCGCTGTTACACCGCGCGCTTGAGCTACCAGTCTCTATTCCTCGGCTCCATAGAAGACGCCAACTGACACATCACTTGGCGACCGTGGGCGCCGCTGCGCATCAAATTCTTCGTCTGGCTCACACTCCTCGGCAGATGCTGGACCGTCGACTGCATCGCGCGCCACGACTTACCTCACGAGCCCACTTGCATCCTGTGTGATCAGGAACCGGAGACAATGCAGCACCTCCTCTCCGGCTGCTCCTTCTCCCTCCAAGTTTGGCATGATGTCCTCTCTTGGTGCTGCTCCACGGCCGCGCCACCTGGACAGGACGACTACTTCCCCACCTGGCTCCCCTCCACCCTTGCCGCCACCCCGCGCTACCTTCGCCGTGGGCTCGCCTCCATTGCCATCCTCACAACCTGGTGGCTCTAGAAGCACCGGAACGGATGCATCTTCGACGGCCACCACCCCTTTGTCAGCCACGCCGTCAACGAGATTCGAGAGGAGGCAAGACTCTGGGCTCGCGTGGGCGCCACAGGTCTCGCGATGATCATGCCAGAGCCGTAGCCTAGGGCCCTGTGGTTGGCGCACCCACCTTCTCATTGCGCCGAGGATGCCGTGGCATGCCATCGATGTGTTATTGCCCGACAGCCCCTTTTCTTCCTATTTCTAACTCTTGTATTATTGCCATTCTCTACCTATCAATGCAATGATACACAAGCCTTTTGTGTATTTGCGAAAAAAATATCGCCGAATTATTTATTTGAACCATGGGTGTTAGACCAACAATGTATACGTGCCATGCTTTCTTAAGCAATAAAGTGGCAGAATTAATCATTAGAAAAGAAAAAAAAATATGTGCCGCCACGCGCCCCATGTGCCATGCGAGAAGGCGTGAGTTGACGGGACGCATGCGAGCAGTCTGCCACACAGGCAGACCGGGAGACGTGCATGCAGGTGTGTGAATTGATGGGAGGTGTTTTCGCTGCATAATGTCACCAGGAGTCATGTGATAGCTATGTGAAATGATGGTAGGCATGCCAGAAGTGCGTCGCAAACTCACCGGGAGGCGAGCCAACCTTTGACTCCCGCCTGCCTTGCTCCCACAGCTCCATATTAATGGCGCGCCTGAGCCGCTGGTCATAATAGGCGGCCACACCCCTTGTCCATAGTTGTCACCGCCGTCTGGAGTGTATGAGGATGCTACCGAAGCACACCATCGGAGGGAGTGGTGATGCGAGGGCTGGTGAAGCACCCGCGCAATGCGTGAAGCTGGGCACATAGGTTGCCATCGGCGCCGACAAGGTCTCGCACGGGCAACAGCACGACCTTGACTTCGTCGACGCCGTCGTGCCTCCCCAGCCGAAGCCGAAGGTCCATAGCAACTCCGACAACGACTCTAAATCCGATGGAAAACTGGTTAGTCATCTATACCCATTTGTGCGGCAACCATTGTAACGCCCATGATGCGACTATATCTCCCACGTGTCGAAGCACGACTTAGAGGCATAACCGCATTGTAAGCAATGTCGCAAGCGGGTAATCTTCACATAACCCATGTACTGAATAAAGGAAAGAGATACATAGTTGGCTTACACTCGCCATGTCACACAATAGCATAAATATCATTACATTCATCCAGGTACAATCAAGGTCTGACTACGGAACCAAAATAAAGAACAACCCCAAATGCAACAAAGTCCCCGACCACCCCAACTGGGCACCACTACTGATCGTCTGGAAAAGAAACGTAGTATCGTCCTGAGTCCTCATCGAATTCCCACTTGAGCTCGTAGAATTCCCTGGAGCGGTATCATCGGTCCCTGCATCTGGTTTAGGAAGTAATCTGTGAGTCACGGGGACTCAGCAATCTCACACCCTCGCGATCAAGACTATTTAAGCTTATAGGAAGGGAAAAGGTATGAGGTGGAGCTGCAGCAAGCACTAGCACATATGGTGGCTAAACATACGCAAAAGAGAGCGAGAAGAGAAGGCAAAGGAACGATCGATAAACTATGATCAAGAAGTGATCCTAGAACAACCTGCTTTCAAGCATAACCCGAGACCGTGTTCTCTTCCCGGACTCTGCCGAAAAGAGACCATCATGGCCACACACTCTATTGATTCATTTTAATTAAGCTAAGTTTAAGGTTTTCTACAACCGGACATTAACAAATTCCCATCTGCCCATAACCGCGGGCACGGCTTTCGAAAGTTCAAATCCCTGCAGGGGAGTCCCATCACAAGCTCTCATGGTCAACGAAGGATATTACTTCTCCCAAGACAACCCGATCAGACTCGAAATCCCGATTACAAGACAACTCGACAATGGTAAAACTAAACCAGCAAAGCCACCCAAATGTGCCAACAAATCCCGATAGGAGCTGCACATATCTCGTTCTCAGGGCACACCGGATGAGCAAGACATCGGGTAGGCCATCCCAGAGTTCTCCCTGGTGGCACCGGACATCGCCTAGTTTGGACTAACACTTAGAGAAGCACTGGCCCAGGGGGGTTTAAAATAAAGATAACCCTTGAGTCCGCGAAACCCAAGGGAAAAAGGGCTAGGTGGCAAATGGTAAAACCAAGGTTGGGCCTTGCTGGAGGATTTTTATTCAAGGCGAACTGTCAAGGGGTTCCCATTATAACCCAATCGTGTAAGGAACGCAAAATCAAGGAACATAACACCGGTATGACGGAAACTAGGGCGGCAAGAGTGGAACAAAACACCCGGCATAAGGCCGAGCCTTCCACCCTTTACGAAGTGTATAGGTGCATTAAGGTAAACAAGATATAATAATGATATCCCAACAATAAACATGTTCCAACAAGGAACAAACTCCAATCTTCACCTGCAACTAGCAATGCTATAAGAGGGGTTGAGCAAAGCGGCAACATAGCCAAACAACGGTTTGCTAGGACAAGGTGGGTTATAGGTTTGACATGGCAATATGGGAGGCATGATAAGCAAGTGGTAGGTATCGTAGCATAGGCATAGCAAAAGAGCCCGCATCTAGCAAGCAAATATTGAAGTGATTTCGAGGGTATGGTCATCTTGCCTGCAAAGTTCTCCGAGTTGACGTTAGCTTGATCCTCGTAAGTGTACTCAACGGGTTCCTCGATCACGTAATCTTCTCCCAGATCTACCCAAACAAGAACACAAGCAAAGTGAGACACAATCTACCACGTGCAATGCACAAACAACATGATGCAAAACATGGCATGATATGCGGGATGCAATATGCGATGCATATGCATGTTTCGGAAGGGAAAGATTCAGCCTGGCCTCAACTTGGAAAACCAAGAGTGCCACTGGAAAGATGAGTTGATTTCGGTCAAAAACGATATAAAGATCACCGGAATCGGATGCACTGTTTGCAAATGACAAGCAAAACAAATATGGCACCGATCTGCGATTAACAGCACGAGGCCATCTAAATGCATCAAGAACAACATGCTACAACATTCTAACATAGCAACAAAATACATGGCAGGGATCCACTCAAGATGCTTGACAAAAGATGAACACTAAGCTATGGCTAATTCACACAATAGCAGGTTCAAACAAGCATGGCAAAAGTGCAAAAGATATCAGGTTACAGACTTAGAGAAAATAACATCAATTCAGGAATTTGACATCAGGAAGCAATGTTTAGAGCAAGGTAACAACATGCTACAGGAACATATCATGGCAAATCAAGGCATGGCATGAAGCTACTCAAAGCATACAACGAAAGTCCCTTACTGACCTTAAGCCAAAAGGGATCAGAAAATACAATGGCAACCATGTGAACATAGCAATTATCGTTAACTGATTCAGACTTAGTAGAATACTGGAACATAGCAAAACAGATTCACATAGGCATGTTTACGAGCTCGATGCTCTCACCACGAGGCATTGCATGACAAACTAAGCATACACCCAGCAAGTAGACATGGAATAGAAGCTAAACATGGCAAGAACAACAACATACCATGCATGGATCAACTACAACAACCTCGGCAAAAATGCTTAACACGTAAACATTCTGCCAGGAACATTTTATAGCAAAAGTAGAGCTCGATTGACTCAAGCTATGGTGCTCCATAATTGAAAACAAAGACATGGATGGATAGAGCACAACAATATCTACAAAACATCCTTACTGATCATGCTCAAAAGAGGCATGGATCCCTCTGTAGCAACATGAATACATGGCATAAAAATATTGACAGGGCAAAGACTTATAATATTTCTAAGTCCCTGAAAACAGCAACATCATGAGGGCATGCTTGTGCTAGTCACCACAGAGATAACAAAAATACATGACATACACCCCTGTAAAGATGGCACGGCATACTTCAAAACACATGTAGGGCTCAAGATCATAGGAGGCACACATTAAACATGGCAAAAATGACAAAAGTGCATTTGCTGACAAGAATCTGAAACTAAAATAAACTAGCACTCTTGCAACAGAATTTATGGCATCAAGATGAGCTCAAATGAAAATGATGCAATGAGACGAAATGAAGTACTCATCGAGACGAACAATTTGATATGCTACACGCCCAAAACGGAGCCACGGTTGCAGAGTTATGATGCGATGAAGAATGCCAAAAATTACGGGGTTTAGGGCAAAAGTCAACCGAATCTCAGATCTGGATCGGTCGGGGCATGGACATCGAGGTGCTCGCCGGAATCACTATTCGTCGGAGTTCGTCGAGGTCGCCGGAGTCTGCCGGAATGAGGAAGGAGGGCGGCGAGGTGTGGGTCGGCGAGGAGGGCGTCGCCGGAGAGGAGGGGGGGCGAAGAGCGGCGGCGGGGCAAGCTCGGCACGGGGCGGCAAGATCCTATTCCAGCGAGCTCGGACGGTGGCCGGAGCAAGGAAAGGGTGCGGCGCTGCGGCGGCGCTTTGGGCGGAGGGCGACGCAGACGAGGGAGGTAGGTCGCGGGGCGCGGGGCCCGGTCGGCGAGGAGGAGGGCCGGCCGTGGGCTTCAGCGGGCCGCGGTGGCAACGGGCGCCGGGGTGCCACGTGGTGGCCCGTGACTGGCGCGGGGCGGCGACACGGGGTGTCCGGCTAGGTGGCGGACATGTCCGGCGGCAAAGATGCAGATTTTTAGGGTTGGGGTGCGAAATGACCCGGGATTTGGAAGGGGAGGACCTTTTTATAGGTAGGAGGAGCTAGGAGGCTCCAAATTGAGCATGGTTTTCGGCCACGCGATCGTGATTGAACGTCCTAGATTATGGAGGGGTTTTAGGTGGGTTTTGGGCCACTTTGGAGAGGTGTTGGGCTGCAACACACACGAGGCCTTCTCGGCTCCTCGGTTAACCGTTGGAGTATCAAACGAAGTCCAAATGACACGAAACTTGACAGGCGGTCTATCGGTAGTAAACCAAGGCCGCGTGGCAAGTCTCGGTCCAATCGGAAAACGTTTAACACCCGCACACGAAAATAGGTAGAAAGGGACACCGGAGAACATAGGAGCGCCGGAATGCAAAACGGACAACGGGGAAAATGCTCGGATGCATGAGACGAACACGTATGCAAATGCGATGCACATGATGACATGATATGCGATGCATGACAACAACAAAACAACATGAAGACAAAAACCCAACAACGAGGAAATATCATAACTTAGTGCCGGAAATGGCAAGAGCTGGAATACAAATAAGGCAGGTTACATACGGGGTGTTACAACACTCCACCACTATGAAAGGATCTCGTCCCGAGATCTAGGACTGGAAAAACTCCGGGTACTCAGAACAGAGGTGGTCCTCGCCTTCCAAGGTGGCTTCACGGTCGGAATGATGTGACCACTTGACTTTCAGGAATTTGATAGACTTGTTGCGAGTCTTGCGCTCAGTTTCTTCAAGAATAGCAACTGGGTGCTCGTGATAAGACAGGTCTTCTTGGAGATCAATCTCTTCGAAGTTGATGGTGCGGTCAGGAGTCTTGAAACACTTGCGAAGCAGAGACACATGGAACACATCGTGCACATTTGCAAACTTGGACGGAAGCACAAGTTGATAGGCGAGATCGTCTCTTTTGCCGATGATCTTGAAAGGACCCACGTATCTCGGGGCAAGCTTCCCTTTGATACCGAAGCGACGAGTACCTTTCATTGGAGAGACGCGGAGGTAGACATGGTCTCCGATCTCGAAAGCCAAGTCACGATGCTTGCTATCATAATAACTCTTCTGGCGCGATTGCACGGCTTTGAGATTTTCACAAATGACTTTGCACATTTCTTCAGCCTCTGTGATCAAGTCATTGCCAAGAAGTTGACGTTCACCAGTCTCTGACCAGTTTAGAGGAGCACGACACTTCCTGCCATAGAGAATCTCGAATGGGGCCTTGCCCGAACTCGCTTGGAAGCTGTTGTTGTAGGAGAACTCGGCATATGGAAGACAATCTTCCCACTTCATACGGAAAGAGATGACGCAAGCCCTAAGCATATCTTCAAGAATCTGATTGACTCGCTTGACTTTGCAACTAGTTTGAGGATGAAAAGTTGTGCTGAAGCGAATGTTGGTGCCCATGGCCTTCTGAAAAGAATCCCAAAACTTAGAGGTGAAGATGCTG
This sequence comes from Triticum dicoccoides, assembly GCF_002162155.2. Taxonomy (NCBI): domain Eukaryota; kingdom Viridiplantae; phylum Streptophyta; class Magnoliopsida; order Poales; family Poaceae; genus Triticum; species Triticum dicoccoides. Next base: position 201,740,504 of record NC_041388.1, on the reverse strand, counting down.
CCACGATCTGAAGATATCAACTACGGAATGCCGTGCAGAGAGACAATCCTGGAGGTATATAGCTCTGCCAATTGAGATGCTGTGATAGATTCTTTGATAGGAAGAAAATGAGCCACTTTGGTGAGCTTGTCGATGACAACAAAGATAGCATCATTGCCACGCTTGGACTTTGGAAATCCAGTCACGAAGTCCATCTCAATATGGTCAAACTTCCATTCTGGAATGGAAAGAGGTTGGAGGAGACCAGCTGGTCATTGGTGTTCTGCTTTCACTCTTCTGCAGACATCACATTCGTTCACGAACTAAGCAATCTCGTGCTTCATTCGAGTCCACCAATACGACTGCTTGAGGTCCTGGAACATCTTTGTACTTCCAGGGTAAATAGAGAGGAGTGAATTTTGAGCCTCGTTCATAATGACTTTATGAAGGTCACCTTTAGGCACAACAATGTGATCCTCGAAGAATAGAGTATCCTTGTTATCAAGACGATAGCACTTGTACTTGGGTTGACTCTTGGCAATCCCAATCTTCACCTTATTCACCATAGCATCAAGAAGTTGAGCCTCGCGAATCTGATCTTCCAAAGTAGGAGAGACTTGGAGGTTGGCAAGAAATCCTTGAGGAACAACTTGAAGATTGAGTTTGCGGAAAGCTTCACAAAGCTCTAGTTGGTAAGGCTTGAGAATCAAACTGTTGAAGTAAGCCTTCCTGCTCAATGTGTCAGCAATGACATTGGCCTTGCCTGGAGTATATTCGATACTCGGATTATACTCTTGAATCATTTCGACCCAACGAGTCCGCCTGAGGTTGAGGTTTGGCTGAGTGAATATGTACTTGAGACTCTTGTGATAAGTGAAGATGTCCACTTTTCTCCCCAACAAGAGATGTCTCAAAGTTAAAAGAGCATGGACAACTGCCACCAACTCGAGGTCATGAGTGGGGTAGTTATTTTCATTGGGCTTCAACTGACGAGAGGTATAATCCACAACTTTCTTCTCTTGCATCAACACTGCACCAAGACCTTGAAGGGAAGCATCAAAGAATACCTCAAACGGTTTGGATTCATCAGGAGGAGTCAGAACTAGAGCAGTGAATAACTTCTCTTTCAGATTGTTGAAAGCGATGTCACATTCAGGCGACCAGACGTACTTCACATGCTTCTGGAGAAGGTTGCAAAGAGGATTCACGATCTTAGAGAAGTTCTCAACGAACCTTCGACAATAGCTTGCAAAGCCCAAGGAAGCTGCGGAGTTGCTTCACGTTCTGAGGTGGTTCCAAATTCACAATTACAGACACCTTCACAGGATTAACAGGTATGCCCTTGGCAGAGATGATATGTCCAAGATAGAGAACCTCATCGAACCAAAACTCGCACTTTGAAAACTTCGCATAGAACTGATGTTCTCTGAGTTTATCCAGCACCAATCTCAAGTGCTTGGCATGATCCTCCTTTTTCTTGGAAAAGACCAAAATGTCATCGAGGTAGACCAAGACGAAGTCATTTGTGTAGGCGTTGAAGATGAAGTTCATCATGCGAGAGAATGCTGGAGGAGCATTGACGAGGCTGAAAGACATGACAGTGTATTCATATGAACCATAGCTTGTTCTAAATGCTGTCTTGGGGATATCTTCTTCACGAATGCGAATCTGGTGATAGCCCATACGGAGGTCAAGCTTGGATAATACTTGAGCACCTTTGAGTTGTTCGAAAAGCTCATTGATGTTGGGAAGTGGGTACTTGTTTATGGTCTTCTTGTTCAATGGACGGTAGTTGACACAAAGTCGGTCCGTTCCATCCTTCTTCTTGACAAAAAGAACACCACAACCCCAAGGAGAAGAACTTGGTTGTATGAGACCCATACGCTCTTGAATATCGAGTTGCTTCTTCAGTTCCTTCAACTCTTCAGGTCCAAGCTTGTAAGGACGTTTGCAAACAAGTTCCGTGCCCGGCTCAAGATCGATGAAGAATTCAACTGGATGGTGCGGAGGCATTCCTGGAATCTATTCTGGAAAGACGTCTTGATATTCACAAACGACTGGAATCTGAGAGATGGCATCCAGCTCGCCCTTCTCATTGAGAGAAAACAGTCAAATGGTATCATCACGAGCGGCAAAGACGATTACATCCTCAAACTAATGTGTCAACTGAGTCTGCCTGGCAGCACAATCAAGCCGCCCCTTGTGCTTAGAAATCCAATCCATTCCGAAAATAAGATCAATATCCGAGTTACCAAGGACCATTGGAGAAGAAAGAAACTTATAGTCGCCCAACGTGATAGTAACATCCGGAGCCATCATTTTGGTGTTCATGAACAAACCCGGAGAGGAAACCGCTATCGGCTTAGGCAAATCAACAGTATGCAAATCATGCATGGACGCCAAAGGCTTCGATATGAATGACAAAGATGCACCAATATCGAAAGGAACTCTTGCAGGGATATCGTTAACAGGAAGGTTACCCATAATCACATCTGATCAGTCCTCTGCCTGAGCTGCGTTCATCATGTTGATCTTAGCAGACTTGGGATTATGCTTGACCACTGCGGTGCTAGCAGATCTCACAGGAGGAGGAGGAAGACGCCTCTGATTGAAGCATTTGTTGGCATAGTGACCTTTCTGCTGACACTTGTTGCACGTGACCTCTAAAAGCGGACGGTGATACGGAGCACTTGATCTTGGAGCTTGAGACGAAGTCTTGTTCTGAAAGCCTGGGTTGGGTGGGGGGGAAGATCCATTGCCACCTTTGCTCTTCTATTGATAAGGCTGACGGAACAGAGGAGGAGGAGGCAACCAATACTTTG
>NC_041388.1:201691885-201737011 GCF_002162155.2 Triticum dicoccoides | reverse complement strand
TGCGGTGCTAGCAGATCTCACAGGAGGAGGAGGAAGACGCCTCTGATTGAAGCATTTGTTGGCATAGTGACCTTTCTGCTGACACTTGTTGCACGTGACCTCTAAAAGCGGACGGTGATACGGAGCACTTGATCTTGGAGCTTGAGACGAAGTCTTGTTCTGAAAGCCTGGGTTGGGTGGGTGGGAAGATCCATTGCCACCTTTGCTCTTCTATTGATAAGGCTGACGGAACAGAGGAGGAGGAGGCAACCAATACTTTGGCTGCTTAGTCACCACTTGAGTAGAGGAAGAAGGAGTTGCAGCCCTGACTCGCTTCTTGGAAGCATCGCACTTGAGTTGAGCAGTCTCTTGTTTCAGTGCCATATTGTAGAACTCATCATACTTCTGCGGTTCAAAGAGCACAAGGGCTAGTTGGAGATCTTCTCTGAGGCCACCTCTGAACTGATAAATCATGCTCTTCTCGTCCGGGGCGTCTTGCTTAGTGAAATGAGCGAGCTTCTGGAACATGATGTTATACTGGTAAACAGACAAGCTGCCTTGCTTCAGATTGCGGAACTCCTAACGCTTGCTCTCAACAACACTCTGAGGAATGTGGTGAGCTTTGAAGTCTTGACGGAATTCATCCCAGGTAATCACACGACCTCCTATGGAATCTTTGTATTGCTGAAACCATTTTGCAGCTTGGTCTTTGAGTTGGAATGAGGCAAACTTGACGAAGTCCTCTGGCCTGATGTTGCTGCACTCAAAATGCTTGCAGATATCCACGAGCCAGTCATCAGCGTCTGCTGCCTCGACACAGTTGCTGAAGGTCTTTGGCTGGTTTGCGAGAAACTGGTTGAGTGTAGCAAACTGATTCTGATTGTTGCCATGGCCTTGGTTGTGCTCTTGCAATATTTGCATGATCAGCTGCGTGTTGGCATTTGTAGGGGCCATCATAGCTTTCCATGCCTCCGGAGATGGAGGTGGTGGTGGCGGTTTAGGATTCTGACGCGTTGGAGGAGCCATCCTGAAGAGGGTGACATCCGTTAGCGTCTTGACAGACATATATTCAAGCTGAATCAAATGGATTGAATTTGCAACATATAGTATTAAAATCCGAACAAAATGAACAAATGAATTCCAATTGAAATGGTCACACTTCCACAAATTGAGAAGCCACTTAGATAGAGGTAGAAGAATAAAACAACAAGGTACGGACAAGAGAAAATACTTGGTGAGGATTACCCAATCACAAACCAAATATTTGCGGAAGAAATACTAGAGCTACAAGAATTCCCACCTATAAAACTCCCGAAATTCTCCTAGTTATGCAATCAGGTGTTGGGGATAGAGGGGAAGCATAATATCTCACCGAAAGCTAGCAAATCCTACATGCAGCTGTATCCATCCTTCAACACATAACCAAGAAACCTTCAGAAATCATTTACTTCAACCTTTGAAAAGCATCCGTTATACGATTTATGGCGATACTCCCGAACTCCCGCCACAGTACTAGGTGGCGTCGAGGTTATCTCACCAACAACTGCATAAAAGAGATCTTCGATGTCGGCGAAACTCAAGTATTCCAGAATTGCAACGATAAAATTGTGACGATAACACCTCGGAGCTCAACTCCCCGGGACACTGCCACAACCCCTAAATGTCAGGAGGCACCAAGAACAATGTTCTCGTCACAAAACCATCGAAACGATTCCAAGATACCCGCGTGATCCTAAATTTTTTTAGTGAAATTTGAGAAGAGAAGAGTCAAAACTCTACATCAGGATGCCTCGCCAGAGCGACGAACGGACTGAGGAGTAAAAAGAATCCTACTCTCCGATATATATAATCCTAAATGACTCAATTTTTTTTCTAGACTCAACAACGCCAACGATTCGATCAAGCAGGGGGCTCCTAAGTCGGGGAAGGCTCTGATTACCAACTTGTAACGCCCACGATGCGGCTATATCTCCCACGTGTTGAAGCACGAGTTAGAGGCATAACCACATTGTAAGCAATGTCTCAAGTGGGTAAATGTTCACACAACCCATGTACTGAATAAAGGAAAGAGATACATAGTTGTCTTACACTTGCCACATCACACAATAGCATAAATATCATTACATCCATCCACGTACAATGAAGGTCCGACTACGGAACCAAAATAAAGAACAACCCCAAATGCAACAAAGTCCCCGATCGCCCCAACTGGGCACCACTACTGATCATCTGGAAAAGAAACGTAGTATCGTCCTGAGTCCTCATCGAACTCCCACTTGAGCTCAGTCGAATCCCCTGGAGCGGTATCATCGGTCCCTACATCTGGTTTAGGAAGTAATCTGTGAGTCAGGGGACTCAGCAATCTCACACCCTAACGATCAAGACTATTAAAGCTTATAGGAAGGGTAAAAGGTATGAGGTGGAGCTGCAGCAAGCACTAGCATATATGGTGGCTAAACATACGCAAAAGAGAGCGAGAAGATAAGGCAAAGGCACGGTTGATAAACTATGATCAAGAAGTGATCCTAGAACAACCTACTTTCAAGCATAACCCGAGACCGTGTTCTCTTCCCGGACTCCGCCGAAAAGAGACCATCACGACCACACACTCTGTTGATTCATTTTAATTAAGTTAAGTTTAAGGTTTTCTACAACCGGACATTAACAAATTCCCATCTGCACAAAACCGCGGGCACGACTTTCGAAAGTTCAAATCCCTGCATGGGAGTCCCAACTTAGCCCATCAGAAGCTCTCACAGTCAACGAAGGATATTCCTTCTCCCGAGACAACCCGAGCAGACTCCGAGTCCCGCTTACAAGACAACTCGACAATTGTAAAAGTAAACCAGCAAAGCCACCCGAATGTGCCGGCAAATCCCGACATGAGCTGCACATATCTCGTTCTCAGGGCACACCAGATGAACAAGACGTCAGGTAGGTCAGCCCAGAGTTGCCCCTGGTGGCACCGGACATCGCCCAGTTTGGACCAACACTTAGAGAAGCACTGGCCCGGCGGGGTTTAAAATAAAGATGACCCTTGATTCCGCAAAACCCAAGGGAAAAAGGGCTAGGTTGCAAATGGTAAAACCAAGGTTGGGCCTTGCTGGAGGAGTTTTCTTCAAGGCGAACTGTCAAGGGGTTCCCATTATAACCCAACCGTGTAAGGAACGCAAAATCAAGGAACAATACACCGGTATGACGAAAACTAGGGCGGCAAGAGTGGAACAAAGCACCAGGCATAAGGCTGAGCCTTCCACCCTTTACCAAGTATATAGGTGCATTAAGGTAAACAAGATATAATAATGGTATCCCAACAATAAACATGTTCCAACAAGGAACAAACTCCAATCTTCACCTGCAACTAGCAACGCTATAAGAGGGGTTGAGCAAAGCGGTAACATAGCCAAACAACGGTTTGCTAGGAGAAGGTGGGTTAGAGGTTTGACATGGCAATATGGGAGGCATGATAAGAAAGTGGTAGGTATCGTAGCATAGACATAGCAAAAGAGCGAGCATCTAGCAAGCTAAGATAGAAGTGATTTCGAGGGTATGGTCATCTTGCCTGCAAAGTTCTCCGAGTTGACGTTAGCTTAATCCTCGTAAGCATACTCAATGGGTTCCTCGATCACGTACTCATCTCCCGGATCTACCCAAACAAGAACACAAGCAAAGGGAGACACAATCAACCACGTGCAATGCACAAACAACATGGGGCAAAACATGGCATGATATGCGGGATGCGATATGCGATGCATATGCATGTTTCGGAAGCGAAATATTGAACCTGGCCTCAACTTGGAAAACCAAGAGTGCCACTGGAAAGATGAGTTGATTTCGGTCGAAAACGATATAAAGATCACCGGAATCGGATGCACGGTTTGCAAATGACAAGCAAAACAAATATGGTACCGATCTGTGATTAACAGCACGAGGCCATCTAAATCCATCAAGAACAACATGCTACAACACTCTAACATAGCAACAAAATACATGGAAGGGATCCACTCAAGATTCTTGGCAAAATATGAACACTGAGCTACGGCTAATTCACACAATAGCAGGTTCAAACAAGCATGGCAAAAGTGCAAAAGATATCAGGATACAGACTTAGAGAAAATAACATCAAGTCAGGATTTTCACATCAGGAAGCAATGTTTAGAGCAAGGTAACAACATGCTATAGGAACATATCATGGAAAAGCAACGCATGGCATGAAACTACTGAAAGCATACAACAAAAGTCCCTTACTGACCATAAGCCAAAAGGTATCAGAAAATACAATGGCAGCCATGTGAACATAGCAATTATCGTTAACTGATTCAGACTTAGTAGAAAACTGGAACATGGCAAAACAGATTCACATAGGCATGTTTACGAGCTCGATGCACTCCCCACGAGGCATTTCATGACAAACTAAGCATACACCCAGCAAGTAGACATGGCATAGGAGCTAAACATGGCAAGAACAACAACATAGCATGCATGGATCAACTACAACAACCTCAGCAAAAATGCTTAACACGTAAACATTCTGCCAGGAATATTTTAAAGCAAAAGTAGAGCTCGATTGACTCAAGCTATGGTGCTCCATAATTGCAAACAAAGACATGGATAGATAGAGCACAACAATATCTACAAAACATCCTTACTGGTCATGCTCAAAAGAGGCATGAATCCCTCTGTAGCAACATGAATACATGGCATAAAAATATTGACAGGGCAAAGACTTAGAATATTTCTAAGTCCCTGAAAACAGCAACATCATGATGGCTACTTTGCATGCTTGTGCTAGTCACCACAGAGATCACAAAAATATATGGCATACACCCTTGTAAAGATGGCATGGCATACTTCAAAACACATGTAGGTCTCAAGATCATAGGAGGAACACATTAAACATGGCAAAAATGACAAAAGTGCATTTGCTGACAAGAATCTGAAACTAAAATAAACTAGCACTCTTGAAACAGCATTTAGGGCATCAAGATGAGCTCAAATGAAAATGATGCAATGAGATGAAATGAATTACTCGTTGAGGCGAACAATTTGATATGCTATACGCCCAAGACGGAGCCACGGTTGTAGAGTTACGATGCGATGAAGGATGCTAAAAATTACGGGGATTAGGGAAAAAGTCAACCGAATCTCAGATCTGGATCGGCCGGGGCACGGACTTCAAGGCGCTCACCGGAATCACTGTTCGCCGGAGTTCGTCGAGGTCGCCGGAGTCCGGCCAGAGTGAGGAAGGAGGGTGGCAATGCGTGGGTCGGCGAGGAGGGCGTCGCCGGAGAGGAGGGGCGGCGAAGAGCGGCGGCGGGGCGAGCTCGGCACGGGGCGGCGAGCTCCTGCTCCAGTGAGCTCGGATGGTGGCCGGTGCAAGGCAAGGGCGCGACGCTGAGGCGGCGCTTTGGGCGGAGGGCGGCGTAGACGAGGGAGGTAGGTGGCGGGGCGCGGGGCCCGGTCGGCGAGGAGGATGGCTGGCCGCGGGCTTCAGCGGGCCGCGGCGATGAGCGCTGGGGTGCCACATGGCAGCCCGTGACTGGCGTGGGGTATCCGGCTAGGTGGCGGACATGTCCGGCGGCGGAGATGCAGATTTTTAGGGTTGGGGTGCGAAATGACCCGGGATTTGGAAGGGGAGGACCTTTTTATAGGTAGGAGGAGCTAGGAGGCTCCAAGTTGAGCATGGTTTTCGGCCAGACAATCGTGATCGAACGACCTAGATGCTGGAGGGGTTTTAGGTGGGTTTTGGGCCACTTTGGAGAGGTGTTGGGCGGCAACACACACGAGGCCTTCTCAGCTCCTCGGTTAACCGTTGGAGTATCAAACGAAGTCCGAATGGCATGAAACTTGACAGATGGTCTACCGGTAGTAGACCAAGGCCGCATGGCAAGTCTCGTCCAATCCGAAAACGTTTAACACCCGCACACGAAAAGAGGTAGAAAGGGACACCGGAGGACATAGGAGCGCCGGAATGCAAAACGGACAACGGGGAAAATGCTCGGATGCATGAGACAAACACGTATGCAAATGTGATGCACATGATGGCACGATATGAGATGCATGAGAACAACAAAACAACAAGAAGACAAAAACCCGACAACGAGGAAATATCATAACTTAGTGCCGGAAATGGCAAGAGTTGGAATACAAATAAGGCAGGTTACATACGGGGTGTTACAAATATATCACGTGTTTTCCCTGGTAACTCCTCCCCCCTACCCCCTCTAATTTTTTGGAATACAAGTCCTATGGTTATGTTCTCGCAGTCCATGAAATCAGAGTATGATCCGTTAGATGTCTGTAGTGTATTGATTATTTGAATGGTATCCGTATAAGGTTACTGATTAATTGTTTGTTCTGTATAAATGATTTTTGCCAATAATCCGACTAGGGTTAGCATGCTAATATTTTGTAGTTAGATCTTGATAATTATTTTTTAATGTCCTACATATATTTTGTGCCTTTTTTCTTCCAGATCTTGAGAATTGATTTTGAATGTCCTACATGTATGTTTCTGCCATTTTTTTATAGATTGGTATGTACACACATGAGGCTCCGGCCAGCGGCGCAGCGGGTTGTAGTTCCTGCACCTGGCAGCATGGGCAGAAGCGGCCACGACCTCTGGATCTAAGGGACCGTAGAATCTCGGGCGGACCACATCAGCGATCTATCGGACACCATCCTTGAGGAAATCATCTCCCTTCTCCCCACCAAGGATGGCTGCCGTACACAAGTCCTCGCATCTTGGTGGAGCACTTAGTGGCGTGTCGCGCCTCTTAATCTCGAATGTCATCAGCTATTTGTTGATGATGATTCTGAACTCCTCATAGCCATCATTTCCTCCCACCAGGGCTCCGTTCTACATCTGCATCCCAACATGCTACCTGCTGGACATACCCTGCACAGTGGGCGCCTGACTAATATCCCATCAATTCAAAGGACTCCAACAGCTTGAGTTCTACCATTACTACAAAAATAGGTTACCACCAATCGTTGTATTTGTGCCCTCGCCACCGATGTCCATCTCATGGTTTTCCTCCTCTCTCCACACCGCCACCTTGACTCGGTGCCATCTAGCAGACAATCTGGTACAAATGCTTCGACTCCCACTTCTAAAATAATGTGTGCTTATGTTGGTTGATCTGTCGAAGGCCTCACTTCACAACATCATCCACTCGAGCTGCCTTGCCCTGGAGCGCTTGGTGCTTTCCTTTGGAATAGGAATCCATATCCCTTGTCTCAAAATAATGTGGCATCACCTTGTAAGCATTGTAATTCATTTTGAAGGACAAGAGCTCATCATCGAAGATGCCCCTTCACTTCAAAGGTTGCTCCTTGATTCTTGTTATGCACCTTTGCAAATAATTGTGGTCTCTGCGCCTAAATTAGAGACCTTTGGTGCAATTCATGATCCGATTAAATGGTTCAAGATGGTGTTTGGCTCCACACTTATTCAGCTAATGTATATTATCCATGTAGACTTTTGTAATCAACATTTTTCATTTGTGTGCATAAGTTAAATATCATCTTGGAGTACACTTTCGGTGCTAATATTATGTTCTATGCTGGATGAAGAGCTTGTCCATAGATGGCCTATTAGTGGTGCTGGATTCTGTCAAGTCCTGGTATATCAGCATGTGGTGTCTTGATCTGAACATCATTATTGGCTTGCTGCGATGCTTTCCTTGTCTAGAGAATTTGTATATAAAGGTGATGATTTCATGCACACTGAAAGCCATATATAATGTACTAGAACTAACTGTTCAGTTGTCGCTCCTTCGACATACTCTATTTTAGACATTAACTATTTTCAATCTTCATCTCTATTTAGGTACTAACAATTGGAGAAAAAGGTATAACGTACCAATCGATGGCTGACGAAGCATAAGGATTTTCTCAGATCTCATGGAATTCATTTGACGACAATAACGTTGGAAGGATATGCATCCAACCAAGCAAACACTAGCTTTGTCACATTCTTCATGTTGAATGCGAGGGCACTATTATCCATTAGGATTGAGTTCTTTGACAAAAACTTACTCACGGGTGGACATGTTGTACAACATAAAAAGAAGTTTCAGGTGGAGATAAGAGCTTCTATGTACAAAATCTTGTTGTCATCATGGACCAGTAGAATTTTTGTCCCGAGATCTTGATTTTATGGATCAAATCGATCCATTTCATTGATTGCCCAAAACTTTGGTGTAGTTAGATGTTATTGCCCTGTTCGATCTGGGTTTTGTCTAAACCTGATGAACAATTAATCATGCTTTTGTACCTTATGTAAGCTGGAGTTAGAAATTGTTGTCCTTTTCAACTCAGCTTTGACCCATATTTTCTTTCATACTGGGCCAATTGCTTGCCATTTCTTTAATTAATACATAAATATTATAAGCCATCACAACATAGGGAAAGAACATCACTCTAGCAAAATCCTTGAGATCATTGTTCATTATAGAACCCACAAGTTCTTAGCACCCGCCAGCACCCACAGGCGATTTTTTCGCGCCAGCGCCAAAAACTGGCCTAGTCGCGCCCCCAAGAGCACGATTTTCGCCGACCAGGGCAGAAATCAGCGCTGGCAAACCCAGGCCGAACCCGGCGCGCTGGGGGGAACCCGCGGGCGCCGGGGCGAGTTGTTTTGGCGCGAAGCAGCCGCAGGCCCGCCGAGTCAGCAAGACCGGCGCTTCGTCGCCCTCATCACCTCGGTTCCCGTGGGAATCAATGCCAAGGTTGTCGCACTGCCGCCGCCGGTCAGCCTTGCCATTGATTTCCCACGGGCAGCGCGTCACGGGGCGGTGCGGCGACGCCTCCCCTCCCGCGCACGTGTACACATGGGTGCGGCTATATAAGTCGGTGGCCTCCCTCGCCTCTGGCCACACCATCCCTAGCCACCGAGATCTCCCTCTCCCGTGCGCTGCCGCCGAGCCTCCCTCTCCCGTGTGCCGCCTCCGAGCCCTCCGAGCACTCTGACGGCCCAGGCGATGGCCGAACAGTTCCCCAGTGATGAGGCGGCGGCTGTCGGTGTCAAAACCGGCAGATCTCGGGTAGGGGGTCCCAAACTGTGCGTCTAAGGCAGATGGCAACAGGAGGCAGGGGACAGGATGTTTTACCCAGGTTCGGGCCCTCTTGATGGAGGTAAAACCCTACGTCCTGCTTGATTTTTTCTTGATGATATGAGTATTACAAGAGTTGATCTACCACGAGATCGGAGAGGCTAAACCCTAGAAGCTAGCCTACGGTATGATTGTATGTTGTCCTACGGACTAAAACCCTCCAGTTTATATAGACACCGGAGGGGGCTAGGGTTTCACAAGGTCGGTTACAAAGGAGGAGATATCCATATCCGTACTGCCTAGCTTGCCTTCCACGCAAAGTAGAGTCCCATCCGGACACGAGACGAAGTCTTCAATCTTGTATCTTCATAGTCCAACAGTCCGGCCAAAGGATATAGTTTGGCTGTCCGGAGATCCCCTAATCCAGGACTCCCTCAGTAGCCCCTGAACCAGGCTTCAACGACGATGAGTCCGGCGCGCAGTATTGTATTCGGCATTGCAAGGCGGGTTCCTCCTCCGAATACACCACGGAAAAATTTGAATACAAGGATAGTGTCCGACCCTGCAAAATAAGTTCCACATACCACGGTAGAGAGAATAATATTTCCACAAATCTAATCTGCTGACACGTTTTGGCAACATGACGTTATGCCATGGCCCGGTGATTATTCGAACCGTTTCCTTTAACTAGCCCCGCACATAACGCGAGGCAGTTTCTTGACACGTCTTGTCAAAGCAGAGATCGTGTCCCCCTTATTATGGGATTCTCATCAATATGGGTGTGGGTAACCCCACCGCGCCATCAATTACAGCGCTTGGGGGACAAGCGAGTTTTACCAGGCTAGTGGGGTTGCATAGTTTCGGCCGCCCTTATAAGGGGGTAAGGTTTAACCTTTCCCTACCCATGCCTTCTTCCTCCTTGCTCATCCATTCTTGCGCACTCGAGCTCTAACACCCAAGTCCACATCCTTCTCCTCAAATTTCTCCAAACATGTCTAGAACGGGAGGCAAGTGGATGGCTTCCTCCGTCACGGAGGGTCACATCAAAAAGCTGCGGAGAGCCGGATACTTAGCCGCGAATATCGCGCATCGGCTACCCGCTGCGAGGCAGATCGTTCCTACCCCGGAACCTCATGAGAGGGTAGTTTTCCTCCACCACTTCCTCCGCGGACTGGGGTTTCCCTTCCATCCATTTGTCCGCGGTCTCATGTTCTACTACGGGCTGGACTTCCATGATCTGGCCCCGAACTTCATCCTCAATATTTCGGCGTTCATCATCGTGTGTGAGGCTTTCCTCCGCATCCGGCCCCACTTCGGCCTGTGGTTAAAGACCTTCATTATCAAGCCAAAGGTGGTGGGAGGCCAACAAGCGGAATGCGGCGGAGCCATGGTGGGCAAGATGCCCAATGTTACATGGCTTGAAGGCTCCTTCGTGGAGACCATAAAGGGGTGGCAATCGGCGTGGTTCTACATCACCGAGCCGTGCGACACCAACTGGGTGGTGGCCCCTGAGTTTCGATCCGGAATCCCCATGCAGCTCACCTCCTGGAAAGAGAAGGGCCTATCCTGGGGTTCATCGGTGGAGCTGGACAGACTCCAGAAATGTATCCGGAATATGGCAAGCAAGAAGCTCAAGCTTGTCCACATAGTCCAAGTCATGCTCATCCGCGAGATCCTCCCGTGTCAACAACGGGATTTCAACTTGTGGTAGTTCGACCCGACCCAGCACCAGACTCTGAGAGAGCTCTTTGACACGATGCACAAGGATGTCTGGAGGGTGCTGTTCAAGGGCGCCGAGGTCCCTCCCTCTCTCACCGAGGTCCGTGGGCTAAGCGCGAAGCACCTAGCGCATTCGGTGAGTTCTATACATCTGGTAGGATATTTATTTCCCCTAGCTTAATCATGTGCGAGGTCTGAGCTCCATGCCTTTGACAGGACTGGATGGAGACGTCGGGGCAGATTAACTGTCCGACCCCTCTGCCTGAAGACACTGCGGACGCTCTCCTGACGGAGATGCTGACTCCGGCTCCTTACAAGGTGCCGGAGAAGACCCAGAAGGCCAAGGGAACCCGAAAGAGTTCCCGACGCCAGGTGTTATCGGACTCATCGTCCGATAACTCCGCGACGCACTCCTCACCCGAAGATGAGGAGGAAGATGAAGATGCTCCCCCTTCAGTCGGGGGAGACAAGAAAAGGAAGGCCGCCCCGACCAGGGGGCCGAAGGGTCCAAGAAGGGGAGGACCCTCCTTCCGGATTACTCCACCACCGCCGCCAAAGGCGAAGACGAGTGGCTGCTCAGGGCCAAGCCCCTGGTGACTTCGTAAGTATTCAGATACTAGAGTAACTCATATTATACCTTTGTCGCACTGCTTCTCCTAACGCCGAATATGATTATGTAGACCGCCCCAAGCCCGTATCGATGTATCTTCATCGGGCGGCTCCTTGCACTCGTCGGATATGGATAGCGACCAACTTCCGACCGCCACCTCCCCTTGCCCTACGGATAATGCTGAGGTATTGTTTCGAGAGGCCCGGGTCGAGGGGAGACAATCCTGGAGGTGCCTCAAGGCGACCTTCCGGACTCCAGGAGCAGAGGGAGTAAGGCTCCCGAGGGCTCCGAGTTCGGCCCTCAGCCGAACACCATGCCGGAACCTCTAGTGGTTCCGAACTCGGGCAGGCGGCCTCCTTCAAAAAGGGGCAAGACGCCTATGCCGGTGAGCTCTGCCCATACAAGGGCACCGAACAATCTGCTGGGAGCGCTTTGCAGCGCTTCTATCAACGAAGAGCACCACACTATTATCAGTGCGCTGATCCAGAAGGTTCAGTCCGCCAAGAGCGGACTGACTGAAGCCTGTGACAGCCTTCTAACAGGCTTTGAGGTAAGTATTTGAAATATAGGAAAAATATTACCGCATAGACAGTAGGCCCTGATGCTCTGTTCGGTGTTCCCAAAGAAAAGCTGAATAGAGGATCAAACAATACCACAGGAGTCTAATATAAGTCTGTCTATATGCGTATGCAGGCTTCGCTGCTGGCCTTTGCCGCACTGACTGCGGAGGTCACTGCACTGAAGCAGGACCTCAAAGGGTCCAATAAAGAGCTCGGCCTTGCCAAGAGGCAGCTCGAGGAGAACAAAGGTAAGTAATACCTAGTACGTAGATATGTATATATATAAAAGGGATGCAATTGCAAAATGACAGGATTATCTATGATTTGCCAGGGGCCACGACCGAAGTGGCAACCCTGAAGCAAGCGCTATCCAAGGCCGAAAACAAAGCGGCCAAGGAGCGCACCGAGCGGGGAAAACAAGAGGCACGGGTGGGTGAGGTGCAGCAAGAGCTCCACGCTCTCGTGACGAAGCACGAGGCGTTGAAGCTTGACTTGAAGACACGAGAGTCCGAGCTTGCCGCGGCCCTTGAGAGTGCAAAGAGTGCCAAGGCCGAAGCCCAAAAGGCCCTCTAGGAGATTGATGCGATGAAGAAGATAGCGGCGGGTAAGGCATTCTATATGCAAAGCAAGCATGTGAAAGTAAATTACTTGTTACTTACCCGAATCCGGAGCTCTCCATGCGTTCCCTAATTTTCCCCACAGCGTGTCGGATGCCGCACAGTTTTACCAGGCCGAGGAGGGAAGCTCAGCGGAGAAGCTGTTCTGGTCTCAGTATACTAGGACCGAACACCCGGTGCCTCTGAGCGACCAGCTGAAGCAACTGGTCGAGCTGCACAAGGCGGCCGAACAGGCCATGAAGGGCTTTATAGTTCGGATGTGGCCTGGCGACGCCCTTCCCAACAGCTACTTCAGCCTGGTGAGGCGGCTTGTGGATGCCTGCCCACGGCTGGAAGTCATCAAGCGGCCCGTCTGTATCATAGGTGCACGCCGGGCGTTCGCCCGTGCAAAGGTGCACTGGGCTAAGATGGACGCTGTGAAGCTGGTGAAGGAGGGGCCGCCGTAGGGCAAGGAGCATCGCTACCCCGAGATGTACTATGAGGGTGTCCTGAAGGGTGCCCGTCTCGTAGCGGACGAGTGTACGAATCATGTAATATTTGAGTAAACTTGCTCATGTAATCCTGTAGTATGACAACTTGTTCATATACGCTATGCAACGCTTGTTTGAATTTAAAATATTACCTTATGTTCGGCTGTTTATCAAATCTGAGAGATGGCTAGTCGTCGGCTTTTGCCCCCTAGCCACGAGTGCTGGGGTGTTCGGGATAAACCTGAGCATTCTTGTTCCCATTTTTGGGTTCTTCGAGGGAGGTGCTCAGCACAACGAACGAGGCAATCGGACTATAATGCGTTATCACTCTCACTTAGCCATAGAATTCTATAATTTTAAATTTTGGCGAAGCCCCTAGTATTCGGAAGGCCGAATTCGGGCCACTATACCCGCATTAAGCCGGACAGGGCCGACTCCTCACTCTAAGCGGCATAAGTCTTTAGGGACTCGAAACCTCTCGAACAGCGACCAGTCTATCGCCTTATCATGACAGTCAGTTTTAGCTTTCTCTACTGAGGTGCTTAGCCCAGCAAAACTGGGGCACAATCACAGTAGTTCTCCTAGTGCTACCTTAGCCGATATAGCGGAACGTAAGGTACCAAAACATGGGAGCCGGGCAAACCCAACTATTGACCCAAGACATGATTCAGAGCTGATGCATATAATGCTATAAGTTCGGGGTGCCGCACTGTCGAAAGTGTTCGTACTTCTCACGCCGCATTATGGGGTATGCTTAAGCCCCTGGCGTATTGTTCGTACCAGAGTGTATGGGTGCTAGATGTCATGAATGAACATATATATATATAGAAAGGAAGAATGCAATAATAGTCTTAATGCTATGCATTGTTTATTCAAGAAGGTGCGTTAAAGCAGAATGATACAAGTAGTGCGATAAGCAAAAAGTAGGACTCTTTAACATGTCCCTTCCAGGTGCAAGATGAGGAATAGTATTAAAGCAAATATTTCACTCGTTATCATAATCCACCTATGAGTTCCGTGCTGTGAAGTAGCTTTCTGCCTCCTTGGTTGCTGCATCATGTGTTTGGCAATCATGCTCCCGGACAGGGTTTCCGGAGATTAAAGTCCTAAAAGAGAAAAATAACAAAGCGGGAAGCCTCTAGTGTGGTTTAAGCGGCGTCTTGGGGCGTGTCGCAGTTGTGCCCCCCGCCCCACCTGTGCCCATGGTATTTTTAATGTGTAATTTTGTACGCGTGGTATGGATTTCGCCGTTTGGCTGGGACCGGGTTGGGGGCCGTCTTGCTATGCGAGCTCGGAATGTGCCAGGTGGTCCAGTTGCCGATTACTCCGGGCGCGCTTGAAGGTGTCCGGGTCCTTAATCGCCGAACTAGTGGATTGCCTTGAGAAGCTGCTTTGCGCTTCTGCTGCGAGGGATGCAGTGTGCTCCTCCATGCGGAGAGAGCGCTCTGTGTTTCCATTGACTGTTATGACCCCCCGAGGTCCTGGCATCTTGAGCTTGAGATATGCATAATGCGGTACCACATTGAATCTCGCAAATGCGGTTTGCCCGAGCAGTGCATGGTAGCCACTGCGGAACGGGACTATGTCAAAGATTAACTCTTTGCTTCGGAAGTTATCCGGAGATCCGAAGACCACTTACATTGTTACTGAGCCTGTGCAATGGGCCTCTACACCTGGTATGATACCTTTAAAGGTCGTTTTAGTGGGTTTGATCCTTGAGGGGTCTACACCCATTTTGCGCATTGTGTCCTGATAAAGCAGGTTCAGGCTGCTGCTGCCATCCATAAGGACTCGAGTGAGGTGAAATCCGTCAATGATTGGGTCTAGGACCAATGCGGCGAATCCGCCATGACGGATACTAGTGGGGTGGTCCCTGCGGTCGAAGGTGATCGGGCAGGACGACCATGGGTTGAACTTTGGGGCGACTGGCTCCAACGCATATACGTTCCTGAGCGCACGCTTCCGCTCCCTCTTGGGGATGTGGGTTGCGTATATCATGTTCATCGTCCGCACTTGTGGGGGGAATCTCTTCTGTCCTCTAGTGTTCGGCTGCCGGGGCTCCTGCTCGTCATCGCTATGTGAATCCTTATCTTTGTTTTCGGCATTTATCTTGCCGGCCTGCTTGAACACCCATCAATCCCTGTTGGTGTGGTTGGCTGGCTTGTCGGGGGTGTCATGTACTTGGCACGAGCAATCGAGTATACGGTCCAAACTGGACGGGCCTGGAGTGCTTCTTTTGAATGGCTTTTTTGCTGACCGGGTTTAGAGCCTTTGAATCCGGCATTGACTGTCGTATCCTCGGCATTGTCGCTGTTAATGCGGCGCTTATGTTTGTTGCGACATGACCTGCCATTGCCATCCTTGGTATCCGAAGTACCATGGTTCTTTGATATGTTATTGTTGCGAGCCAGCCAGTTGTCTTCTCCCGCACAAAAGCGGGTCATGAATGTCATGAGGGCTGCCATAGATTTCGGCTTTTCCTGACCAAGGTGCCGGGCGAGCCACTCGTCGCGGATGTTGTGCTTAAAAGCTGCTAGGGCCTCTGCATCCGGACAGTCGACGATTTGATTTTTCTTTGTTAGGAACCGAGTCCAGAATTGCCTGGCCGATTCCTCTGGCAGATGAATTATGTGCCTCAAGTCATCGGCATCTGGTGGTCGCACGTAAGTGCCCTGGAAGTTGTCGAGGAATGCGGCTTCTATATCCTCCCAACAGCCAATGGACTCTGCTGGCAAGCTATTGAGCCAATGGCGAGCTGGTCCTTTGAGCTTGAGTGGGAGGTATTTACTGGCGTATAGATCATCACCGCGGGCCATGTGGATATGCTGGAGGAAATCCTCGATCCATACTGCAGGATCTATTGTGCCATCGTATGATTTTATATTTATGGGTTTGAAACCCTCTGGGATTTGATGATCCATTACTTCGTCTGTGAAACATAGGGGGTGTGCGGTGCCTCTGTACTAGGCTATGTCGCGACGCAACTCGAATGAGTCCTGCCCGCTATGTTCGGCCCGGCCGGACTTACTTTTACTGTATCCAGCGTGACGATTATCGTCTCGCATAGTGACGCGCCCTCGTGATCCGCAGATCGATCTTCCATGTTTTGCTTTGTCCTCCAATACGCCTTGCAGGTCTGCGTATTTCCCCATGCCTTTTTATTTGAATGGCGTCGGGGTGCGGGCTGAGTTTGTGGCTGGAATGCCTCTCTGTCGTAGCCACGAGGTGGCCGATCAGCCGCATCATACGCCGGGGATGTAGGTTTCGGTGCTTCCTCCTCCAGTCGGGGTAGCAATCTGCACTTTGGGTAACTCTTGGAGGGGCGTTCGAGTTTATATTATCCTCGGCCGCCAGGACTTCAGTCCATCTGTCAGCTAGAAAATCTTGATCAGCTTGAAGCTGCTGCTGCTTTTTCTTAAGGCTATTTGCCATGGCTATAAGCCGGTGCTAGAAGCGCTCTTGTTCGACGGAATCCTTAGGCATGATGAATTCGTCATCGTCGAGGCTTGCCTCTTCTTCGGAGGGAGGCATGTAATTATCATCCTCCGCCTCTCCATCTACCGCTCTCTCTGGAGGGCTGGCTTCTCCATCCTCCTACCCTAAATCTTGCTGGAGGGGATTGTTGCCGTCTTCGGCACCGCCCGGAGTGCTATTATCTCCTGTGCCGGTATCACCGCTTCTGCCTTGGCGGGACTTAGAGCGGCGCCGCTGACGCCGGCGCTTGGGTTGCTTCTTGGAGGGGTCATCCTCCGTTGTCTCGTCGCCATTGCCTTCTTTGGGTGTGTCCACCATGTATATATCATATGATGAGGTGGCTGTCCAGTGCCCTGTGGGAAGTGGTTCCTCTTCATCTCCCGCATCATCGTCCATACTGTCGATGTCTTCGGAGTCGAAGTCGAGCATGCCGGTTAAGTCGTCGACAGTGGCTACTAAGTGGGTTGTGGGTGGGCGGCGAATTTCTTCGTCATCCGCATCCCAATCCTGCCGGACATAGTTCTGCCAGGATCCTCCTAACAAGGAGAGAGACCTTAATGAGTTTAGTATGTCGCCGAAGGGCGACTGCTGAAAAATATCCACGGAGGTAAACTCCATGATTCGGTAGGAACGGGCGCAGGCGGTTCGGAGTCCGTGGCCAGAGAAGGATCCGACAGTTTGGCAACACGGCTCTCGTGAAGGGTAAGGTCGATATTCGGCTCGATCGCCGCTGAGGATACGGCCTCCGTGGCGGGGTCTATCCGCCCGTCCATGGATGGCAGAACTGGCTCCGAATTGAGGGTCGGGGCGGCTGCCGATGCGATTTCTCGAACACTGTCCGATGGTAGAGCTAAATCGTACTCATCGTGACCGCGTGGCGCACAAGGCAGGGGCTCGAATCCGTCGAAGATCAAGTCTCCGCGGATATCGGACGTGTGGTTTAAGCTTCAAACCTGACCTGGTGGCCAGGGGTGTAACTTTCGATCTGCTCCAAATGGCCAGGCGAGTTGGCCCGCAGAGCGAAGCCGCCGAACACAAAGATCTGTCCAGGGAGAAAAGTCTCACCCTGGACTGTATCGGTATCGATGATAGTAGGAGCCATCAAGCTTAACAGTGATGACACAGAGGAACTCTCAATGAAAGCACCATGTCGGTGTCAAAACTGGCGGATCTCGGGTAGGGGGTCCCGAACTGTGCGTGTAAGGCGAATGGCAACAGGAGGCAGGGGACACGATGTTTTACCTAGGTTCGGACCCTCTTGGTGGAGGTAAAACTCTACGTCCAGCTTGATTTATTCTTGATGATATGGGTATTACAAGAGTTGATCTACCATGAGATCGGAGAGGCTAAACCGTAGAAGCTAGCCTATGGTATGATTGTATGTTGTCCTACGGAATAAAACCCTCCGGTTTACATAGACACCGGAGGGGGATAGGGTTACACAAGGTCGGTTACAAAGGAGGAGATATCCATATCCGTACTGCCTAGCTTGCCCCCTGCGCCTTTCCCAATCTCGGAACCGTTGCTCCCTTCTTCTTCATCAAGCTCTTGCCTTCGCTCGCCGCCGCCGTGCCCTTATTGGCTTAATCCTCCATCCCCTCTCAGTCACTATGGCGCCCAAGACAGGCAAAGGCAAGGGGGCGGCCAAGGATGCCAGGGAGAAGGAGGCGCCAAAGAGCGAGTTGGCGGCACTTCAGACGCAACACGCCTACTTCCCCTTGACGATCGATGCAGTCCATCTCAGGGACTACTTCAAACCCCTGTCGGGGAGGGAGACGACGGGGCACCCTGCCACGCGCATCGTCCCTGCCGATTTCGCCAAGGTCGGCCCAAATCGGTACCCCTTCTTTGTTGATTACTTCTCTTACGGGCTTTGTCCCCCTTTCTCTGATTTCTTCAACGATGTCATGCACACCTACGGCTTCCATCTTCTCGATCTTACACTGAATGCCATGACGTGCATGGAATTCTTCGCCTATCTTTGCGAGGGCTTCGCCGGATTGCTCCCTAGCACAGCGCTCTTCTGCCACTACTTGTACCGTCGCATCCAGTCAGGGGGCGCCATCCTCCGGCTGCATCACCTGGATCCCGAGGTCTCAGGAGAAGGGCACGTATCCGGAGGGCGTCTAGAAGGAGAGGTGGGAAGTGTGGCGGAGCCGGTGGTGCTGGATCAAGGAGGAGGATCCACGGGAGTTCTGCCGGGTTCACCAAAGTCCGCTGATCCGCCGCAAGGACTGGAGCAACCTCAACGCCAATGAAAAGAAGCTCTCGGTCGCCACCACCAGGATCAATCACCTCACTGCGGCTGGGCTCACCCTAGAAATGATTGTGGCTGATTTCATCTGCCGCCGGATTGCCCCACCTCACAACAAGGGGAGGCCGGCCTGGGACTACCGGAACACGGCTAACATCATGAGGCTCCGCCCCGGCTTTAAGCACAACTTCACGGTGATGGGGCATGCTCACTTTTGCCAAAGACTCTTCCAGCTCAAGGTGAGTCACGATGGCATGGCTGAGAGGACCAGCAGAGCTGAGAAGGCTGACAAGACCGTCAAGGCATCTCTGTTTAGGTTGCCGGTGGGGGTGGTCCTGTTGAGCAACAATTATCACCAAACCTCCATCATTTCCATGATGTCGGACTTCAACGCGCACAGCCTCGATCTACTCTGGGTCGAGCCGTAAGTGGAGGAGGTGCATGTGTGCTTCGACAACTCGTCGGAGAATTATGTCTACGACGAGCCACTGCTCATCCGCGACACCACCAAGGAGGAGCTCGACTACAGCACCACCAGGGCGGCGGAGGCGACGCTTGCCAAGGAGGCTGGCAGTGCCGGCACTGTGGAGGATGAGGCTGACACGAACACCAAGGAGAAAGAGCTCGCCGGATGGGCGGAGTCTGCTGGGGAGGCCAGCAGCGTCGGCGCCGGTCCCCCCTTGTTGAAGATGTGGTCGAGGAGTTAGCCGAAGAAGAGGCCGAGGCTGACGACCCCTCGACCACAGGGAAGAGACGCGTCCTGCGGCAGGCTAGCTCCGGCGAGCCAGTCCAGCCTAGAAGTACCGCGCAGCAGCAAGAGGTCCAGGAGCAGTCCGTGCGCCAGACGAGGGCCGCGGCATTAAAGAAGTCGGTGAAGGCCGCGGTAGCGAAGAAAACGGCAGCCGCTTCCTCCTCGTCCAAGCGGCGCTGGACCCCATCCCCTTCTCCTCCTCCTTCGGATGGCACCTCCGAGGTCAATTTCAACCTCGAGTCCTTCAGCCCGAAGAAGAAGAGGAGGCTAGTGGAAGAGGAGGCAGAGGATGAGTAAGCACTTCGCCCTCCGTCATCTCCTGACCCCATGCCTGTGCTATCCTCCTTTAACTGAATGTTATCCTCATAGGGACACAGAGACATTGGCCCAGAGGGTGGCGAAGAGGGCCAGGGCCTCGATGGGCGACAGGCCCCTTGTAAGCACTCCGCGCACGCCGGCCCTGGTGGTGATCAGCCCGGACGACAGCCCTCGACGCAGCCCCCGCTTCAGCCCCCAGCGTGCGTTCACTACTCACTTCCCGTCGGTGTGTGTTGGGGCACGATCCCTTGGTGCTAACCTTGCTGGGTGAGGGAGTCCTGGATTAGGGGGTCCTCGGACAGCCGACTATATACTTTGGCCAGATGTTGGACTATGAAGATACAAGATTGAAGATTTCGTCCTGTGTCCGAGTGGGACTCTCCTTTGCGTGGAAGGCAAGCTTGGCAATTCGGATATGTAGATCTCCTCCCTTGTAACCGACTCTGTGTAACCCTAGCCCCCTCCGGTATCTATATAAACCGTAGGGTTTAGTTCGTAGGACAATAACAATCATAACCATAGGCTAGCTTCTAGGGTTTAGCCTCTACAATCTCGTGGTAGATCAACTCTTGTAATACTCATATCATCAAGATCAATCAAGCAGGAAGTAGGGTATTACCTCCATCGAGAGGGCCCGAACCTGGGTAAACATTGTGTCCCCCACCTCCTGTTACCATCCGCCTTAGACGCATAGTTTGGGACCCCCTACCCAAGATCCGCCGGTCTTGACACCGACATTGGTGCTTTCATTGAGAGTTCCAATGTGTTGTCACCATAACGCTTGATGGCTCCTTCGATCATCGACAACGATGCGATCTAGGGTGAGTTTTTTCTCCCCGGACAGATCTTCGTATTCGACAGCTTCGTACTGCGGGCCAACTCACTTGGCCATCTGGAGTAGATTAAGAGCTACGCCCCTAGCCATCAGGTCATGTTTGGAAGCTTGAACTATATTACCGACATCCGCGGAGACTTGATCTTTGACGGATTCGAGCCCATGCCAGGTGCGCCGCACAGTCACGACGAGCATGACTTAGCTCGGCCGCCGGACGGTGTTCGGGAGATCACACCTGTGGCTACTCCGGCCCTTAATCCGGAGCAGATCATGCTTTCCGAGGACGGGTGGATGGACCCCACCACGGAGGCCGCACACCCAGCGGCGATAGAACCGAATACTGACTTCACCCCCTATGAGACCTGTGTTGCCGGACCCTTGGATTCGTCCCCGGCCACAAGCTTCAAACTGTCTGCGTCCGTGCCTATCGAATCTGATTGGGCACCGATCATGGAGTTTACCTCCGCGGATATCTTTCAGCACTCTCCCTTGGGTGACGTGCTAAATTCATTGAGGTCTCTCTCCTTATTAGGAGACCCTTGGCCGAACTATGTCCGGCTTGAGTGGGAAGCAGACGATGAAGAAATTCATTCTCCACCCACCACCCACTTAATAGCCACTTTCGACGACTTAACCGACATGCTTGATTTCGGCTCCGAAGACATCGACGGTATGGACGACGATGCAGGAGAAGAACAGGAACCACCGCCCACAGGGCGCTGGACAGCCACCTCATCATATGATATATACATGGTGGACACCCCCAAAGAAAGCGATGGCAATAAGGCAATGGAGGATAATCCACTCGAGAAGCAATCTAAGCACCGGCGTCATCAGCGCCGCTCTAAGCCCCGCCATAGCAAAAGCAGCGATACTGACACAAGAGACAATAACCCTGCGGACAGTGCCGAAGACGAAGACAATCCCCTCCAGCCAGGCTTCGAGCTGGAGGATGGGGAAGCTAGCCCTAAGGAACATGTGGCAGACGGAGAATCAGAGGATGACAATTACATGCCCCTCTCCGACAATGAGGTGAGACTCGGCGACGAAGGATTTATCGTGCCTAAGGATCCCGTTGAGCAGGAGCGCTTCAAGTGCCGGCTTATAGCCACAGCAACAAGCCTGAAGAAAAAGCAACAATAGCTTCAAGCTGGTCAAGATCTGCTAGCGGATAGATGGACCGAGGTACTGGCAGCCGAGGAAAATGAACTCGAGCACCCAACCAAAAGTTACCCAAAGCACAGGTTGCTACCCCAAATCTAGGAGGAAGCATTAAAACCTACACTACCAGCGTATGATGCGGCTGACCGGCCACCTCGTGGCCGAGACAAAGCGGCATATCATCCTGAAGTCCAGCCCGCACCATGTCGCCAGTCAAACAAAAACACCAAGGCCCGGGGCAACATGCAGGACCTGCGAGATGTATTGGAAAACAAATCAGGACATACAAGATCGACCTACTGATCACGGGGGCATGCCCCAATGCGTGACGACGACCGTCATGCCGGATATACTAAAAGCAAATCCAGTCGGGCCGAATATAGCAGACAAGACTCGTATGAACTGCGTCCTGATATAGCCCAGCACAGAGGCGCTAGACACCCCTATGCTTCACTGATGAAGTAATGGATCACGAATTCCCTTGAGGTTTTAAACCCGTGAATATTGAATCATATGATGGCACAACAGACCCCGCGGTATGGATCGAAGATTTCCTCCTCCACATCCACATGGCCCGCGGTGACGATCTACATGCCATCAAGTACCTCCCACTACAACTCAAAGGACCTGCTCGGCATTGGCTCAATAGCCTGCCGGCAAATTCCATTGGCAGTTGGGAGAATTTGGAGGACGCATTCCTTGACAACTTACAGGGCACTTATGTGCGACCACCGGATGCCGATGATTTGAGTAACATAACCCAACACCCAAGGGAATCAGCCAAGAAATTCTGGACTCGGTTCCTAACTAAAAAGAACCAAATCGTTGACTATCCGGATGCCCAGGCATTAGCGGCATTTAAGCATAACATCCGTGATGAGTGGCTCACCCGACACCTCGGCTAAGAAAAGCTAAAGTCCATGGCAGCCCTCACGACACTCATGACCCGCTTTTGCGCGGGCGAGGATAGTTGGCTGGCTCGCAGCAACAATACATCAAGAAACCCTGGCAATTCAGATGCCAAAGATAGCAACGGAAGGCCACGTCTCAACAAACACAAACACCGTAACAATGGCGACAACGCCGAAGACATGACAGTTAATGCCGGATTCAGTGGCTCTAAATCCGGGCAGCGAAAAAGCCGTTCAAAAGAAGCAATCTGGGCCTGTCCAGCTTGAACCGCATACTCGATCGTTCGTGTCAAATTCACGACACCCCCGATAAACCAGCCAACAACACCAACAGAGAATGCTGGGTGTTCAAACATGCCAGCAAGTTGAATGCCGAAAATAAGGAAAAGGGGCTGCAAAGAGATGACGAGGAGGAGCCCTGGCTGCCGAACACAGGAGGACAGAAGAAATTTCCTCCCCAAGTGAAAACGGTAAACATGATATACGCAACCCATATTCCCAAGCAGGAACAGAAGCATGCACCGAGGGACGTCTATGCGATGGAGCCAGTCGCCCCAAAGTTCAACCCATGGTCTTCTTGTCCGATCACCTTCGATCACAGGGACCACCCCACCAGTATCCGTCATGGCGGTTCTGCCGCATTTGTTCTTGACCCCATCATTGATGGATTTCACCTCACTCGAGTCCTTATGGACGGTGGCAGTAGCCTAAACTTGCTTTATCAGGATACAGTGCGCAAAATGGGTATAGACCCCTCGAGGATCAAACCCACGAAAACCACCTTCAAAGTTGTCATCCCAGGTGTAGAGGCCTGTTGCACGGGCTCAATAACACTGGAAGTAGTTTTTGGATCTCTGGACAACTTCCGAAGCGAGGACTAAATCTTCGATATTGTCCCCTTCCGCAGTGGCTATCATGCACTGCTTGGACGAACATCATTTGCCAGATTCAATGCGGTACCGCATTATTCATACCTCAAGCTCAAAATGCTAGGACCTCACGGGGTTATAACAGTTAATGGAAACACAGAATGCTCGCTCCGCACAGAGGAGCACACTGCGGCCCTCGCAGCAGAAGCGCAAAGCAGCCTTATGAGGCAAACCGCCAATTCGGTGAAAAAGACCCCGGACACCTTCAAGCGAGTCCGGAGTACCCTGCAAGCGGATCGCTAGGCATGTTTAGAGCTTGCCTAGCAATTCGTCCTCCGTCCTAGTCCCAGTCAAGCGGCGAAATTTGCGTCACGCATACATAATTACACACTCAAGATACCATGGGCAACGGACATGGCACGGCCCACAATGCGGCTCAACAGCTTCAGGACCCGTATACCTCTAACATTTTCTTCCTTTCAGGCCCCTATTCTCTGAAGACCCTCTCCGATCGTCTGATTATTAGACCTGTCACGGGAAGGAAACACCAAGGAAGCAAGAAGCTTCGACGTACAAGGGAATACCTCTAACGATCGATATACCTGTTTTGTATACCCACACGCAGCTTGATCTTGGATAGGACATGTCAAATAGTCCCATTTTTTACTTATTGCACTACATGTATGCATACTCTTTGATGTATCATTTAAATAACAATGTACAACATCAGCTCATTATTGCATTCCTTTATCTTTTTCCTATCTACTTACTTACGACAAGTCGCACCCGTACATTCTGATATGACCAGTGGGCCAGGGGCTTCAGTGTACCCCATAACACAACATGAAAAGTCCGAACCCTTTCGACAGTGCGGCACCCCGAATTTATAGCATTATATGCATCAGCTTCGAATCATGTCTTGGGTAAATAGTTAGGTTCGCCCGGCTCCCATGTTTTGGTACCTTACGTTCCGCTATATCGGCTAAGGTAGCACTGGGAGAACTACTGCGATTGTGTACCGGTTCTTCCGGACGAGCACCTTAGTAGAGAAACCCGAAAACTGGCTGTCATGATGCGGCGAGAGCTGGTCGCTGTTCAAGAGGTCTCAAATCCTCAAAGATTTTTTCCGCTTCACGCGAGGAGTCGGCCTTGTCCGATTTAGGCGTACATAGCGCCCCAAGTTCGGCCTTCCGGATACTAGGGGCTTCGCCAAAATTTTAAATTGTAGACTTTTATGGCTAAGTGAGAGTGATAAAGCTTTATAGTCCGATTGCCTGGTTCGTTGTGTTGAACACCTCCTTCGAAGGACCCAAAACTAGGATAAAGAGTGATTAGGTTTATCCCGAACAGCTCAGTACTAGTTACATGGGGGCAGAAGCCGACGACTGGCCAACTCTCAAATTTTATAAACGGTCGCACAGAAGGTAATATTTTAAATCAACAAGCCTTACATAGCGCACATGAACTCTTTTCACATTGCAGGATCACATGAGTACATTCATTCAAATATTACATCCTTAGCACATTCCTCTTCCACAAGGTGAGCACCCCTCAGGACACTATCATAATACTTTTTGGGGTGGCGATGCTCCTTGCCCTTCGGCGGCCCATCCTTAACCAGCTTTTTGGCATCCATCTTCGCCCAGTGCACTTTCACTCGGGCAAAAGCCCTGCGCGCACCCTCAATGCAGACGGACCGCTTTATGACTCAAACTGTGGGCAAGCGTTCACAAGCCGCCTTACCAGGATGAAATAGCTGCCAGGCAGGGGCTCGCCAGGACACATACGGACTATGAGGTCCTTCATGGCCAGTTCGGCAACCTTGTGAAGCTCGACCAATTGCTTAAACTGGTCGCTCAAGGGCATCGGATGTTCGGTCCCAGTATACTGAGACCAGAAAAACCTCTTCGTCGAGCTTGCTTCCACGGCCCGGTAGAACTTTGCGGCATCCGACACACTACTAGGTAGATCTGCGAACATTCTTGGAGAGCTCCAAATTCGGGTAAGTAAAAGGAAAGTTTCCTTCACATGCTTTCTTTGCATAATGAATGCCTTACCCGCCGCTATCTTCCTGACCGCCTCAATTTCCTGGAGGGCCTTTTGGGCTTCGGCCTTGGCATTTTGTGCGTTCTCGAGGGCCTTCGCAAGCTCCAACCCTTGCATCCTAGAGTCACGCGCCAAGGACTCGTACTTCTTGACAAACTCCTGGAGCTCTTGCTGAACTTCACCGACTCGGGCCTCTTGCTTCTCGCACTCGGCGCGCTCCTTGGCCGCTTTGCCTTCGGCCTCGGACATCGCCTTCTTCAGGGTCGCCACTTCGGCCGTGGCCCCTAGCAAACTTCATGACGATCCTGTGATCTAACAACCACTTTCCTTTTTCTTTATCAATAAACAGACGAGGTATCACTTACCTTTGTTCTCTTCGAGCTGCCTCTTTGTAAGGCCGAGCTCTTCCTTGGACCGCTCAAGGTCCCGCATCAGTGCGGAGACCTCCGCCGTGTGAGCGGCGGCGGCCAAAAGTGAAGCCTTCTTATTCACATAGACATATTCTGATTAGACTCCTGTGATTATTATTTGATCCTCTGTTCGGCCTTTCTTCCGAACACCAAACAGAGCATCAAGGGCTACTGTCTATGCTGTAACATTTTCTCATAATTTTATTACTTACCTCGAAGCCTGTTAGGAGGCTGGCATAGGCTTCAGTCAGTCCGCTTTTGGCGGATTGAACCTTCTTGACCACCGCACTCATGATAGTGCGGTGCTCTTCGTCAATGGAAGCGCCGCGAAGCGCTTCTAGCAAATTGTCCGATGCCCCTGGATGGACAGAGGCCATCGGCACAGACGGCTTGTCCCCCTTAGACTTGCTGCCCCCGGCATTAGAGCCTTGCCCCTCGTGCGCCCAGCGTCCGGAATGTCGCCTTGGGGCGCTTCCGGAACTGTCTCCTCTTGGTTCAGTACCCTTTGAGACAACACCACAACGTCGTCCATAGGGCGGGGGGAGGAGGCGGTCGCGAGTGAATCGCTGTTGATCTCCGACGGGCCCAAAGACTCATCCGAAGAGGATACGTTGATACGTGCTTTGGATGGGCTGCATGATCATGTTCGGCATGATAAGAAGTAATAAAATAAAACATACCAAGAACTATTATGGTATCTCGATACATACGGCTTCGCCAGGGGCTTGTCCCTGGGTAACCACTACTCGTCGCTAAAAGCGGCCGCCGCGGAGCAGTCCGAAAGGAGAGTCCTTCCCTTCTTGGACCCTTCGGCTTCCCCTGACGGGGCGACTTCCTTTTCTTGTCTCCCCTGGCTGGGGGGAGAACTTTCCTCTTCCTCCTCCTCGTTTTCGTGGGAGGAGGGCACCTCGGAGTTATCAGACGATGAGTCCGATATGACCTTGGGTCAGAGACCTTTCCTGGTCCCCATGGCCTTCTTCTCCTGTGCCTCATAGGGCACCGGAACCAGCATCTCCGTTAAGAGAGCCCTTGCT
Organism: Triticum dicoccoides; assembly: GCF_002162155.2. Classification (NCBI taxonomy): domain Eukaryota; kingdom Viridiplantae; phylum Streptophyta; class Magnoliopsida; order Poales; family Poaceae; genus Triticum; species Triticum dicoccoides. The sequence goes on along the minus strand of NC_041388.1, from coordinate 201,709,937 downwards.
AGATCCTAGGGCAGTGGGGCCGGATAATCGATCCACTCCGCTATCGCGACCCATTCCTGTTAAATGGCATGGATGCTTAGATCCCCCAAATGATTATACTGGGGAAAGAAACATCTTATGAGATATAAGGAGCTTACCGGATTGGCAGGGCGGTTTGCGCTGAGTCTGCGATCCTTAGTAAGGGGAGGAGGTACCTCAGCGGACTTGAACAGCACCCTCCAGATGTCCTGGTGTGTCGTGTCGAAGAGCTCTCGCAGCGTCTGGAGCTTAGCCGGGTCGAACTCCCACATATTGAATGCCCGTCTTTGACACGGGAGGATCCGGCGGAAGAGCATGACCTGGACCATGTTGACAAGCTTGATTTTCTTGCTTATCATGTTTTTAACACAGTTCTGGAGTCCGGTCAGCTCCACCGATGAACCCCAGGATAGGCCCTTCTCTTTCCAGGAGGTGAGCCGTGTGGGGATGCTGGATCGAAATTCGGGGGCCGCCACCCAGTTGGTGTCACGCGGCTCGGTGATGTAGAACCACCCCGATTGCCACCCCTTCACTGTCTCCACATACGAGCCTTCGAGCCAGGTGACATTGGGCATTTTTCCCACCATGGCGCCTTCGCACTCCGCTTGCTGGCCGACCACCACCTTCGATTTAACATTGAAGGTCTTCAGCGACATACCGAAGTGGGGCTTGATGCGGAGGAAGGCCTCGCGCACGACGATAAATGCCGAGATGGTGAGGATGAAATTGGGGGCCAGATCATGGAATTCCAGCCCGTAGTAGAACATGAGCCCGCGAACAAATGGGTGGAGGGAAAATCCCAGCCCGCGGACGAAATGGGTAAGGAATACAACCCTTTCGTGGGGTTCGTGGGTAGGGACGATCTGCCCCGCGTCTGGGAGCCGGTGCACTATCCGGCTTCTCGGAGCTTCGTAATGTTCTCCTCCGTAATAGAGGAGACCATCCACTTGCCTCCCGCTCCGGACATGTTTGGAGTGGTTTTGCGGAGAAAATGCGAACTTGGGCGCTACAGCTCGAGTGCGCGAGAATGGATGGGCAGGGAAGAAGAAGGCGTGGGTGAAAAGGAGGAGTCCTTTTCCCTTTATAAGGGTGGAAGAAACTATGCGCCTCCCCACCTTCCTGGTAAACTCGCTTATTCCCCAAGCGTCGTGATTGATGGCGTCTCTGCTTCGACAAGACGTGCCAAGAAAACCGCCTCACAATATTTGAAGTAGCTGGTTGGGAAAAACAGTTTGTAATGACCGGGCCACGGTAGGACGTCACGTTATGAAAAGTTGTCAGCATATTAGATTTGTAGAATAATATACTCTCTATGGTGGTATGTGTAATTTCAAAATCTTTTATGGAGTATTAGGAGAAGGAACCCGCCTTGCAATGCCGAAGACAATCTGCGCGCCGGACTCATCGTCATTGAACCCTGGTTCAGGGGCTACTGAGGGAGTCCTGGATTAGGGGGTCCTCGGACGGCCGGACTATATACTTTGTCCGGACTATTCGACTATGTAGATACAAGATTGAAGACTTCGTCCCATGTCCGGGTGGGACTCTCCTTTGCGTGGAAGGCAAGCTTGGCAATTCGGATATGTAGATCTCCTCCCTTGTAACTGATACGTCTCCGTCGTATCTATAATTTTTGATTATTCCATGCCAATATTCTACAACTTTCATATACTTTTGGCAACTTTTTATACTATTTTTGGGACTAACATATTGATCCAGTGCCCAGTGCCAGTTCTTGTTTGTTGCATGTTTTTTGTTTCGTAGAAAATCCATATCAAACGGAGTCCAAACAGGATAAAAATGTACGGAGATTTTTTTGGAATATATGTGATTTTTGGGAAGTGAAATCAACGCGAGACGATGCTCGAGGGGCCCACGAGGCAGGGGGCGTGCCCCAGGGGGGCAGGCGCGCCCCTGACCCTCATGGCCACCCCATAAGGCGGTTGATGCCCTTCTTTCGTCGTAAGAAAGCTAATATCCGGATAGAGATCGTGTTAAAATTTCAGTCCAATCGGAGTTACGGATCTCCGGGCATATAAGAAATGGTGAAAGGGTAGAATCTGAGAACGCAGAAACAGAGAGATAGATCCAATCTCGGAGGGGCTCTCACCCCTCCCATGCCATGGAGACCAAGGACCAGAGGGGAAACCCTTATCCCGTCTTGGGAGGAGGTCAAGGAAGAAGGAGAAGGAGGGGGGCTCTCTCTCCCTCGCTTCCGGTGGCACTGGAGTGCTACCGGGGGCTATCATCATCACCGCAATCTTCACCAACAACTTCACCGCCATCATCACGAACTATTCTCCCCTCTATGCAGTGGTGTAACCTCTGTCTTACCCGCTGTATTCTCTACTTAACCATGGTGCTCAACACTATATATTATTTCCCAATGATTTATGGCTATCCTATGATGTCTGAGTAGATCCGTTTTGTCCTATGGGCTATTTGATGATCAAGATTGGTTTGAGTTGCATGTTTTATTATTGGTGCTGTCCTATGGTGCTCTACGTGTCTCCCAAGCGTGATGGATCCCCGCTGTAGGGTGTTGCAATACGTTCATGATTCAGTTATAGTGGGTTGCGTGAGTGACTGAAACACAAATCCGAGTAAGGGGGTTGTTGGGTATGGGATAAAGGGGACTTGATGCTTTAATGCTATGGTTGGGTTTTACCTTAATGATCTTTAGTAGTTGCGGATGCTTGCTAGAGTTCCAATCATAAGTGCATATGATCCAAGTATAGAAAGTATGTTAGCTTATCCCTCTCCCTCATATAAAATTGCAATAATGATTACTGATCTAGTTATCGATTGCCTAGGGACAAATAACTTTATCGTAACAAAAAGCACTTTACTAAAACTAACTTGGTTGTGTCTTTATCTAAACAGCCCCTACTTTTTATTTACGTAATCTTTATTATCTTGCGAACCTATCCAACAACACCTACATAGTACTTCTAGTTTCATACTTGTTCTAGGTAAAGCGAACGTCAAGCGTGCGTAGAGTTGTATCGATGGTCGATAGAACTTGAGGGAATATTTGTACTGCCTTTAGCTCCTCGTTGGGTTCGACACTCTTACTTATCGAAAACTGTTGCGATCCCCTATGTTGGAAATATGCCCTAGAGGCAATAATAAATTGCTTATTATTATATTTCCTTGTTCATGATAATCGTTTATTATCCATGCTAGAATTGTATTGACAGGAAACTCAGATACATGTGTGGATACATAGACAACACCATGTCCCTAGTAAGCCTCTAGTTGACTAGCTCGTTGATCAATGGATTGTTACAGTTTCCTGACCATAGACATTGGATGTCGTTGATAACGGGATCACATCATTAGGAGAATGATGTGATGGACAAGACCCAATCCTAAGCCTAGCACAAGATCATGTAGTTCGTATGCTAAAGCTTTTCTAATGTCAGGTATCATTTCCTTAGACCATGAGATTGTGCAACTCCCGGATACCGTAGGAGTGCTTTGGGTGTGCCAAACGTCACAACGTAACTGGGTGGCTATAAAGGTGCACTACGGGTGTCTCCGAAAGTGTCTGTTGGGTTGGCACGAATCGAGACTGGGATTTGTCACTCGATGTAACGGAGAGGTATCTCTGGGCCCACTCGGTAGGACATCATCATAATGTGCACAATGTGACCAAGGAGTTGATCACGGGATGATGTGTTACGGAACGAGTAAAGAGACTTGGCGGTAACGAGATTGAACAAGGTATCGGGATACCGACGATCGAAGCTCGGGCAACTATCATACTGATAGACAAAGGGAATTGTATACGGGAATGATTGAATCCTTGAGATCGTGGTTCATCCGATGAGATCATCGTGGAGCATGTGGGAGCCAACATGGGTATCCAGATCCCTCTGTTGGTTATTGACCGGAGAGTTGTCTCGGCCATGTCTGCATGACTCCCGAGCCCGTAGGGTCTACACACTTAAGGTTCGACGATGCTAGGGTTATAGGGAATAGATGTACGTGGTTACCAAATGTTGTTCGAAGTCCCAGATGAGATCCCGGACGTCACGAGGAGTTCCGGAATGGTCGCCGCAATAATTTCGGGGGTTACCGGTATTGTACCGGGACCACCGAAGGGGTTCCGGGGGTCCACCGGGAGGGTCCACCTTCCCCGGAGGGCCCTATGGGCTGTGTGTGGAGGGGGACCAGCCCCTTAGTGGGCTGGGCGCCTCCCCCCCTAGGGCCCATGCGCCTAGGGTTTTGGGGGAACCCTAAAGGGGGGCGCCTCCCTTGCCTTGGGGGGCAAGGCAACCCCCTGGCCGCCGCCCCCTCCTCAGATTGGATCTGAGGGGGCCGGCCGCCCTCTCCCTTGCCCCTATATATATGTGGGGGTTGGGAGGGCAGCCGCACCCAAGTTCTGGTGCAGCCCTCCTCCTCTCCCAAGTCCTCCTCCTCTCCCGCGGTGCTTGGCGAAGCCCTGCAGGATTGCCACGCTCTTCCTTCACCACCACGCCATCGTGCTGCTGCTGGACGGAGTCTTCCCCAACCTATCCTTCTCCACTTGCTGGATCAAGGCGTGGGAGACGTCACCGGGCTGTACGTGTGTTGAACGCGGAGGCGCCATTGTTCGGCGCTTAGATCGGAATCAACCACGATCTGAATCGCTACGAGTACGACTCCTTCATCCGCGTTCTTGCAACTCTTCCACTTAGCGATCTACAAGGGTATGTAGGTGCACTCTCCTTCCCCTCGTTGCTAGATTACTCCATAGATTGATCTTGGTGATGCGTAGAAAATTTTAAATTTCTGCTACGATCCCCAATAGTGGCATCATGAGCTAGGTCTATGCTTAGTTTCTATGCACGAGTAGAACACAAGTTGTTGTGGGCGTCGATTTTGTCAATTTACTTGCTGTTACTAGTCTTATCTTGATTCGGCTGCATCGTGGGATGAAGCGGCCCGGACCGACCTTACACGTACTCTTATGTGAGACAGGTTCCACCGACTAACATGCACTAGTGGCATAAGGTGGCTAGCGGGTGTCTACCTCTCCCACTTCAGTTGGATCGGATTCAATGAAAAGGGTCCTTATGAAGGGTAAATAGAAATTGGCATATCACGTTGTGGTTTTGGCGTAGGTAAGAAACGTTCTTGCTAAGAAACCTATAGCAGCCACGTAAAAATTTGCAACAACAATTAGAGGACGTCTAACTTGTTTTTGCAGCATATGTCGTGTGATGTGATATGGCGACTTGTAATAGGAATCACAACTTGCATGCCGATGAGTATGACAACCGGCAGGAGCCATAGGAGTTGTCTTAATTTATTTATGACATGTGTGTCAACGTAAACATCATGTAATTACTTTACTTTATTGCGAAACAGTTAGCCACAGTAGTAGAAGTAATAGTTGACGAGACAACTTCATGAAGACACGATGATGGAGATCATGGTGTCATGCCGGTGACGATGATGATCATGGCGCCCCGAAGATGGAGATCAAAAGGAGCAAAATGATATTGGCCATATCATGTCACTATTTGATTGCTTGTGATGTTTATCATGTTTTACATCTTATTTGCTTAGAACAACGGTAGCTTAAATAAGATGATCCCTCGCAATAATTTCAAGAAAGTGTTCCCCCTAACTGTGCACCATTGCGAAGGTTCGTTGTTTCGAAGCACCACGTGATGATCGGGTGTGATAGATTCTAACGTTTGAATACAACGGGTGTAAGCCAGATTTACACACGCAATACACTAAGGTTGACTTGACGAGCCTAGCATGTACAGACATGGCCTCGGAACACGGAAGACCGAAAGGTCGAACATGAGTCGTATAGAAGATATGATCAACATGAAGATGTTCACCGACGATGACTACTCCATCTCACGTGATGATCGGACACGGCCTAGTTGACTCGGATCATGTATCACTTAGATGACTAGAGGGATGTCTATCTGAGTGGGAGTTCATTAAATAATTTGATTAGATGAACTTAATTATCATGAACATAGTCTAAATTGTCTTTGCAAATATGTTGTAGATAAATAGCTCACGTTGTAGCTCCCTGTTTCAATACGTTCCTAGAGAAAGACTAAGTTGAAAGATATTGTAAGCAATGATGTGGACTGGGTCCGTAGTCCGAGGAGTGTCCTCACTGCTACACAGAAGGCTTACGTCTTTGATGCACCGCTCGATGTGCAAACCCCTACAACGTCGTCTGTGGATGTTGTGAACACCTGACAGACACATCCTGATGACTACTTGATAGTTTAGTGCACCATACTTTACGTCTTAGAATCGGGATTCCAATGACGTTTTGAATGCCATAGGACATATGAGATGTTCCAAGAGCTGAAATTGGGATTTCAGGCTCATGCCCGTGTTGAGAGGTATGAGACCTCTAACAAGTTCTTTTGCCAACAAGATGGAGGAGAATAGCTCAGCTAGTGAGCATGTCCTCAGAATGTCTGGGTGCTACAATCACTTAAATCAGGTGGGAGTTAAACTTCCAGATAAGATAGTGATTGATAGAGTTCTCTAGCCACTATCACTAAGCTACTAGATCTTCGTGATGAACTATGACATGCAAGGGATGGAGTTGATCCCGGAGCTATTTGTGGTGCTTAAGACCGCAAAAGGTAGAAATCAAGGAGCATCAAGTGTTGATGGTTTAACAAGACCACTGGTTTCAAGAAGGGCAAGGGCTAGAAGGGAAACTTCATGGATGGCAAACCAGTTGCCGCTTAAGTGAAGGAACCCAAGGTTGAACCCAAACCCAAGACTAAGTGCTTCTATTGTAAGGGGAACGGTCACTGGTAGCGGAAATACCCTAAATACATGGTAGATAAGAAGGCTGGCAACTTCAACAAAGTATATACGTGTTATTAATGTGTACCTCACTAGTACTCCTGGTAGCACCTGGGTATTGGATACCGGTTTAGTTGCTATTATTGGTGACTTGAAGCAAAAGCTACGGAGTAAACGGAGACTGGCTAAGGGCGAGGTGACGATGTGTGTTGGAAGTGTTTCCAAAGTTGATGAGATCACCATCGCACGCTCCATCTGCCTTCGGGATTAGTATTGAACCTAGATAAATGTTATCAGGTGTCTACGTTGAGCATGAATATGATTAGATCATGTTCATTGCAATACTGTTATTCATTTAAGTTAGAGAATAATGTTTGTTGTGTTTACACGAATAATACTTTTCATGGTCACGCACCCTATTTAAATGGTTCATTGAATCTCGGTCGTGGTAATACACATGTTCACGCCAAAAGATGTAGAGTTAATAATGATAGTACCACTTTCTTGTGGCACTGCCGCTTAGGTCATTTTGGCATAAAATGCATGAAGAAACTCCATGCTGATGGATGTTTAGAGTCACTTGATTTTGAATCGCTTGTCACATGCGAGCCATGCCTCATGGGCAGGATGACTAAGATCCCGTTTTCAGGTACAATGAGACGGGCAAGTGACTTGTTGGAAATCATACAAGCTGATGCATGTGATCCAATGAGAATTGAAGCGTGCGGTGGATATCGCTATTTTCTCATCTTCGCTGATGATTTGAGTAGATATAGGTATATTTACTTAATGAAGCACAAGTCTGAAACATTTGAAAAGTTCAAGCGATTTCAGAGTGAAGTTAAGAACCATCATAACAAGAAGATCAAATTCCTACGATCTGATCGATAAGAATTTCTAAGTTATGAGTTCAGCAATCACTTAAGACATTGTGGAATTGTTTCACAGTTGAAGCCACCTAGAACACCACAGGGTAATGGTGTGTCCGGACGTCGTAATCGAACCTTATGAGATATGGTGCGATCTATGATGTCTCTTACTGATCTACTGTTTTCGTTTTGAGGATATGCGTTAGAGACAGCTGCATTCACTTTAGATAGGACACCATCTAAGTCCGTTGAGACGACGTCGTATGAATATGGTTTCGCAAGAAACCAAAGTTGTCGTTTCTTAATGTTTGGGGCTGCGATGCTTAAGGCTTTAGCCGGAGAAGCTCGAACCCAAAAGCGAACAAACACATCTTCATAGGATACCCAAAGGTGACAGTTGGGTATACCTTCTATCTCAGATCCGAGGGCAAATTGTTTGTCGCTAAGAATGGGTCCTTTCTCGAGAAGGAGTTTCTCCCGAAAGAATTGAGTGGGAGGAAGATAGAACTTGATGAGGTTGTCGAACCTTTACTTCAACCAGAGAGTGATGCAACTCAGAAAGATGTTTTCTGTGGCGCCTATGTCTGTTGAATAGGAAGTTAATGATAGTGATCATGAAGCTTCGGATCAAGTTGCTATTGAACCTCGTAGGTCGACAAGGATATGTACTATTCCTGAGTGGTACAGTAATCCTGTCTTAGATATCATGTTGTTAGACAACAATGAACCTACGAGCTATGGAGAATCGATGGTGGGCCCGTATTCTGACAAATGGTTAGAAGCCATGAAATCCGAGATAGGATCCATGTATCAGAACAAAGTATGGACTTTGGTGGATTTGCCCGATGATCGGCAAGCCATTGAGATAAATGGATCTTTAAGAAGAAGACGGACGTGGGCGGTAATGTTACCGTCTATGAAGCTCGACTTGTGGGAAAGAGACTTTTCACAAGTTCAAGGAGTTGACTACGATGAGAATTTCTCACCCGTAGCGATGCTTAAGTCCGTCGGAATCATGTTAGCATTAGCTGTATTTTTCGATTATGAAATCTGACGGATGGATGTCAAAAACAAGTTTTCTTACCAGTTTCCGTAAGAAAGAGTTGTATGCGATACAATCAAAGTTTTGTCGATCCTAAGGATGCTAAAAGGTATGCTGGCTCCAGCAATCCTTCTATGGACTAGAGCAAGCATCTCGGAGTTTGAATGTTTGCTAGAAACATGTATTTACAAGAAAGTGTGTGGGAGCACTACAACATTTTTGATAAGTATATGTGGATGACATATTGTTGATCCGAAATAATGTAGAATTTCTAGAAAGCATAAACGGTTGTTTGAAGAGTGATTTTCAAAGGAAGACCTGGATAAAGCTGCTTACATATTGGGCATCAAGATCTATAGAGATAGATCAATACGCCTGATGATAGTATCAAAGAACACACACCTTGACATGATTTTGAAGGAGTTCAAAATAGATCAGTCAAAGAAGGGGTTCTTACCTGAGTTGTAAGGTGTGAAGTTGAGTAAGACTCAAAGCTTGACCACGGCAGAAGAAAAAGGAAGGACTAAGGTCGTCCCCTATGCTTTTGTCATAGGCTCTATACGGTATGCCATGCTGAGTACCGCACCTGATGTGTGACTTGCCACATGTCTGGCAAGAGGGTACAAAGGTGACATAGCAGTGGATCACCAGATAGCGGTCAAAATTATCCTTAATAAGGAAATGTTTCTTGGTTATGGAGGTGATAAAGAGTTCGACGTAAAGAGTTACGTCGATGCAAGCTTAACACCTATCAGGATAGCTCTGAGTAGAGATACCGGATACATATAATGGAGCAAAAATTTGGAATAGCTCCAAGTGGAATGTGGTAGCAGCATCTATGATATGACATAAAGTTTTGCGAAATACATAGGGATCTGAATATTGCAGACCCGTTGACTACAACCTCTCTCACAAGCATAACATGATCAAACCCAGAACTCATTGAGTGTTAATCACATAGTGATGTGAACTAGATTATTGAGTATAGTAAACTCTTTGGATGTTGGTCACATGGCGATGTGACCTGTGAGTGTTAATCACATGGCGGTGTGAACTAGATTATTGACTCTAGTGCAAGTGGGAGACTGTTGGAAATATGCCCTAGAGGCAATAATAAATTGGTTATTATTATATTTCCTTGTTCATGATAATCATTTATTATCCATGCTAGAATTGTATTGATAGGAAACTCGGATACATGTGTGGATACATAGACAACACCATGTACCTAGTAAGCCTCTAGTTGACTAGCTCGTTGATCAATGGATGGTTACGGTTTCCTGACCATGGACATTGGATGTCGTTGATAACGGGATCACATCATTAGGAGAATGATGTGATGGACAAGACCCAATCCTAAGCCTAGCACAAGATCATGTAGTTCGTATGCTAAAGCTTTTATAATGTCAAGTATCATTTCCTTAGACCATGAGATTGTGCAACTCCCGGATACCGTAGGAGTGCTTTGGGTGTGCCAAACGTCACAACGTAACTGGGTGGCTATAAAGGTGCACTACGGGTGTCTCCGAAAGTGTCTGTTAGGTTGGCACGAATCGAGACTGGGATTTGTCACTCCGTGTAACGGAGAGGTATCTCTGGGCCCACTCGGTAGGACATCATCATAATGTGCACAATGTGACCAAGGAGTTGATCACGGGATGATGTGTTACGGAACGAGTAAAGAGACTTGCCGGTAACGAGATTGAACAAGGTATCGGGATACCGACGATCGAATCTCGGGCAAGTATCGTACCGACAGACAAAGGGAATTGTATACGTGATTGATTGAATCCTTGACATCGTGGTTCATCCGATGAGATCATCATGGAGCATGTGGGAGCCAACATGGGTATCCAGATCCCGCTATTGGTTATTGACCGGAGAGTTGTCTCGGCCATGTCTGCATGACTCCCGAGCCCGTAGGGTCTACACACTTAAGGTTCGATGATGCTAGGGTTATAGGGAATATATGTACGTGGTTACCGAATGTTGTTCGGAGTCCCGGATGAGATCCCGGACGTCACGAAGAGTTCCGAAATGGTCCGGAGGTAAACACTTATATATGGGAAGTCATCATACGGTCGCCGGAATAATTTTGGGGGTTACAGGTATTGTAACGGGACCACCGAAGGGGTTCCGGGGGTCCACCGGGAGGGTCCACCTGCCCCGGAGGGCCCTATGGGCTGTGTGTGGAGAGGGACCGGCCCCTTATTGGGTTGGGCACCTCCCCCCTAGGGCCCATGCGCCTAGGCTTTTGGGGGAAACCTAAAGGGGCGCCCCCTTGCCTTGGGGGGCAAGGCAACCCCCTTGGCCGCCGCCCCCTCCTCAGATTGGATCTGAGGGGGCCGTCCCCCTCTCCCTTGCCCCTATATATATGTGGGGGTTGGGAGGGCAGCCGCACCCAAGTTCTGGCACAGCCCTCCCCCTCTCCCAAGTCCTCCTCCTCTCCCGCGGTGCTTGGCGAAGCCCTGCAGGATTGCCACGCTCCTCCTTCACCACCACGCCATCGTGCTGCTGTTGGATGGAGTCTTCCTCAACCTCTCCTTCTCCCCTTGCTGGATCAAGGCGTGGGAGACGTCACCGGGCTGTACGTGTGTTGAATGCGGAGGCGCCGTTGTTCGGTGCTTAGATCGGAATCAACCGCGATCTGAATCGCTGCGAGTACGACTCCTTCATCTGCGTTCTTGCAACGCTTCTGCTTAGCGATCTACAAGGGTATGTAGGTGCACTCTCCTTCCCCTCGTTGCTAGATTACTCCATAGATTGATCTTGGTGATGCATAGAAAATTTTAAATTTCTGCTACGAACCCCAACACCCTATACTTGTGGGTTATCAAGACCTTTTTCTGGCGCCGTTGTCGGGGAGTTATAGCATGGGGTGAATGTTCTTGTGTGTTCTTGTTTGCTTTATCACTAGGTAATTTTTATTTGTTGTTCTTAGTTGTTCTTTATCTTTAGTTATGGATAGGGAACACGAAATACCAAAATATTAGGCGTACCTGCTATTCATGGAGATGGGGAACCTCCTAAAACCCTCGATGCTCAATATGTGAAAAATATTTTGTACCACTTTGATAATCCTGAGAAAACCTCATTCAATCTGGTAATGGTAGTAATGTTGGATCAACGTGAATACTTTAGGGATTATCGCTTGACACAAAAAGGGAAACTATTATGGGATCAAAATTATATATTGTATTGGTATGCTAGGCAACTATGCTTGAGATATGATTATACTTGTTGCTCTAGGATGAAGGCTCCACACCTTCCCTTTTCATGCGAATTTAATGATAATGAAACCTTAGCTTCTGATGCTAATGGTATATATGATTACTATGTTGTGGAACAAATAGAAGAATTTGTTGCTTTTAAGGGTGCTTATGAAATTGAATCTTTGTTTGAAAAGTATGAAGCTTTTGATGATGATGTTTATAGTCTTGAAAATTTAGCTATTCTAAAATATTGCTATGATAATTATGAATACAATTCCTATATTAATGCGCTTATTAAGAAAGTCTCCGCTGTGCAAGAAGACACTAATATTTTGCAGGAATCTATGGAAGAAGAAATTGATGAAACTGTGAGCTCATTGGATGAAAAAGATGAGGAGGAGAGTGAAGAACAAAAGGAGGAAGAGCGGATTGATCACCTATTCCCACCTTCTAACGAGAGTAACTCTTCAACTCATACATTGTTTAATTCCCCTTCATGCTTACCGAAGGATGAATACTATGATAATTGCTATGATCCCGTTGATTCTTTTGAAATATCCCTTTTTGATGATGATTGCTATGCTTGTGGCCAAGATGCCAATATGAACTATGCTTATGGAGATGAACTTGCTATAGTTCCTTATGTTAAAAATGAAATTGTTGCTATTGCACCCACACATGATAGTCCTATTATCTTTTTTAATTCTCCCGACTACACTATATTGGAGAAGTTTGCACTTATTAAGGATTATATTCTTGGGTTGCCTTATACCGTTGCACACGATGATTTTGATGAATATAATAGGCATGTGCTTGCTTATCCTACTTGAAATTATTATGAGAGAGGAACTATATCTCCACCTCTCTATGTTTCCCACATGATAAAATTGCAAAAAACTGTTTATACTATGCATTGCCCTTTACTATGTGTGCATGAATTGTTCTTTTATGACACACCGATGCATAGGAAGAGAGTTAGACTTCGTTGTTGCATGATATATGTTACTTTGTGTTCACTACTAAATTATAAATCATTGTTAATTAAAATTGGCTTTGATATACCTTGGGATCCGGGTGGATTCACTACTTGAGCACTATATGCCTAGCTTAATGGCTTTAAAGAAAGTGCTACCAGGGAGAAAACCAGGAAGTTTTAGAGAGACATTTATTTATGTTGAGTTCTTTTATATAGTTTAAAAACAACAAAAATAAAGAGGGGAACCCAAAACTTTTTCAAAAAGGAAAGTGAAAGTGAGAAAGACAAGCATTGTTGAAGTGGGAGAGCTCCTTGAACTTTGTTCATGCTCACGGCAACTTTGTGAATCTTTATTACAGAAAATTTTCAACAAAAATAATTATCCCCTTGTAAAATTACATTGTATTATAAAAATAATGTACCAAGGTTTGCCTTTAGGATGTTTACATTTGCTTGATGGTTTGTACGGTGCAGGACAGAAACTTTGGCTGTAGTGCGCGATTTTACATTTTTAGCTAGAACGTCAAATGGTTCTGATTATTTTGGCACCATATTTCAATACAAATTGTTTATTTTTACTAATTTTGGCAGAATGTTTCAATTAACAGAATTATGGTGAATGTTCAGATTGTTACAGATTGTTCTGTTTTTGACAGATTCTGTTTTTGATGCATAGTTTGCTTGTTTTGATGAAACTATCAATTTATATCAGTGATTAAGCAATGGAAAAGTTATATTACAGTAGACACAATGCAAAAACAAAATATGAATTGGTTTGCAACAGTACTTAGAGTAGTGTTTTGCTTTATTATACTAACGGATCTTACCGAGTTTTCTGTTGAAGTTTTGTGTGGATGAAGTGTTCGATGATTGAGAAGGTCTCGATGTGAGGAGAAGGAAGAGAGGCAAGAGATCAAGCTTGGGGATGCCCGAGGCACCCCAAGTAAATATTCAAGGATACTCAAGCATCTAAGCTTGGGGATGCCCTGGAAGGCATCCCCTCTTTCTTCAACAAGTATCAGTATGTTTTCGGATTCGTTTCGTTCATGTGATATGTGCAATCTTGGAGCGTCTTTTGAATTTAGTTTTCATTTTTCTTTTATGCACCATGCTGGTATGAGATAGTCCTTGGTTGGTTTATAGAATGCTCATTGCACTTCACGTATATCTTTTGAGTCTGGCTTTATAGAATGCTTCATGTGCTTCACTTATATCATTTGAAGTTTGGACTGCCTGTTTCTCTTTACATAGACAACTGCCATTTGTAGAATGCTCTTTTGCTTCACTTACATTTGTTAGAGCGTGGGCATATCTTTTGAAGAAAGAATTAAACTCTCTCGCTTCACTTATATCTATTTAGACATATGACAGGAACTGGTCATTCACATGGTTAGTAATAAAATCCTACATAAAACTTGTAGATCACTGAATATGATAGGTTTGATTCCTTGCAATAGTTTTGCGATATAAAGATGGTGGTATTAGAGTCATGCTAGTGGGTAGTTGTGGATTAGTAGAAATACTTGTGTTGAGGTTTGTGATTCCCGTAGCATGCACGTATGGTGAACCGTTATGTAACAAAGACGGAGATGAGGTATTTATTGATTATCTTCCTTATGAGTGGCGGTTGGGGACGAGTGATGGTCTTTTCCCACCAATCTATCCCCCTAGGGGCATGCGTAGTAGTACTTTGCTTCGAGGGCTAATAAACTTTTTCAATAAGTATGTGAGTTCTTTATGACTAATGTTGAGTCCATGGATTATACGCACCCTCACCCTTCCACCATTGCTAGCCTCTCTAGTACCGCGCAACTTTCACCGATACCATAAACCCACCATATACCTTCCTCAAAACAGACACCATACCTACCTATCATGGCATTTCCATAGCCCTTCCGAGATATATTGCCATGCAACTTCCATCATCATCATATACATCACTTGAGCATTCATTGTCATATTGCTTTGCATGATCGTAAGATAGCTAGCATGATGTTTTCATGGCTTGTTCGTTTTTTGATGTCATTGCTACGCTAGATCATTGCACACCCTGCTACACTGCCGAAGGCATTCATATAGAGTCATATCTTTGTTCTAGTATCGAGTTGTAATATTGAGTTGTAAGTAAATAAAAGTGTGATGATCATCATTAATAGAGAATTGTCCCAAAAAAGGGGGAAAGGCCAAATAAAAAAGAAAGGTCAAATAAAAAATAAAAATAAAAGAAGAAAAAAGAAAAGAAAAGGAGGCAATGTTACTATCCTTTTACCACACTTGTGCTTCAAAGTAGCACGATGTTCTTCATATAGAGAGTCTCTTGAGTTATCACTTTCATATACTAGTGGGAATTTTCATTATAGAACTTGGCTTGTATATTCCAATGATGGGCTTCCTCAAAAGCCCTAGGTCTTCATGAGCAAGCAAGTTGGATGCACACCCACTTAGTTTCAGTTTGAGCTTTCATACACTTATAGCTCTTAGTGCATCCGTTGCATGACAATCCCTACTCACTCACATTGATATCTACTGATGGGCATCTCCATAGCCTGTTGATACGCCTAGTTGATGTGAGACTATATTCTCCTTTTTGTCTTCTCCACAACCACCATTCTATTCCACCTATAGTGCTATATCCATGTCTCACACTCATGTATGGCGTGAGGGTTGAAAATGCTGAAGCGTGTTAAAAAGTATGAACCAATTGCTCGGCTTGTCATCGGGGTTGTGCATGATGTGAATATTTTGTGTGGTGAAGATGGAGCATAGCCAGACTATATGATTTTGTAGGGATAACTTCCTTTGGCCTTGTAATTTTGAAAAGACATGATTCTTTATTAGTGGGCTTGAAGTGTTATTGTTTTTATGTCAAATGATAAACTATTGCTTTGAATCACTCGTGTCTTAATATTCATGCCATGATTAGATATGTGATCAAGATTATGCTAGGTAGCATTCGACATCAAAAATTATCTTTTTTATCATTTACCTACTTGAGGACGACCAGGAATTAAGCTTGGGGATGCTGATACGTCTCCATCGTATCTATAATTTTTGATTGTTCCATGCCAATATTCTACAACTTTCATATACTTGTGGCAACTTTTTATACTATTTTTGGGACTAACATATTGATCCAGTGCCCAGTGCTAGTTCCTATTTGTTGCATGTTTTTTGTTTCGCAGAAAATCCATATCAAACGGAGTCCAAACGGGATAAAAATGGACAGAGATTTTTTTTGTAATATATGTTATTTTTGGGAAGTGAAATCAACGCGAGACGATGCTCAAGGGGCCCACGAGGAAGGGGGGCGCACCCTAGGGGTGCAGGCACGCCCCTGACCCTCGTGGCCACCCCGTAAGGATGTTGATGCCCTTCTTTCGCCGCAAGAAATCTAATATCCGGATAGAGATCGTGTTAAAATTTCAGCCCAATCGGAGTTACGGATATCCGGGAATATAAGAAACGGTGAAAGGGTAGAATCTAAGAACGCAGAAACAGAGAGAGACAAAGAGATAGATCCAATCTCGGAGGGGCTCTCGCCCCTCCCATGCCATGGAGACCAAGGACCAGAAGGGAAACCCTTCTCCCGTCTAGGGAGGAGGTCAATGAAGAAGAAGAGGGAGGGGGGCTCTCTCTCCCTCACTTCCGGTGGCACCGGAGTGCCACCGGGGGCCATCATCATCACCGCAATCTTCACCAACAACTTCACCACCATCATCACCAACTCTTTCCCCCTCTATGCAGTGGTGTAACCTCTGTCTTACCCGCTGTATTCTCTACTTAAACATGGTGCTCAACACTATATATTATTTCCCAATGATCTATGGCTATCCTATGATGTTTGAGTAGATCCGTTTTGTCCTATGGGCTATTTGATGATCAAGATTGGTTTGAGTTGCATGTTTTATTATTGGTGCTGTCCTATGGTGCTCTATGTGTCTCCCAAGCGTGATGGATCCCCGTTGTAGGGTGTTGCAATACGTTCATGATTCGGTTATAGTGGGTTGCGTGAGTGACTGAAACACAAATCAGAGTAAGGGGGTTGTTGGGTATGGGATAAAGGGGACTTGATGCTTTAATGCTATGGTTTGGTTTTACCTTAATGATCTTTAGTAGTTGCAGATGCTTGCTAGAGTTCTAATCATAAGTGCATCTGATCCAAGTATATAAAGTATGTTAGCTTAGGCCTCTCCCTCATATAAAATTGCAATAATGATTACCGGCCTAGTTATCGATTGCCTAGGGACAAATAACTTTCTCGCAACAAAAAGCTCTTTACTAAAACTAACTTAGTTGTGTCTTTATATAATTAGCCCCTACTTTTTATTTACGTAATCTTTATTATCTTGCAAACCTATCCAACAACACCTACAAAGTACTTCTAGTTTCATACTTGTTCTAGGTAAAGCGAACGTCAAGCGTGCGTAGAGCTGTATCGGTGGTCGATAGAACTTGAGGGAATATTTGTTCTACCTTTAGCTCCTCGTTGGGTTCGACACTATTACTTATCGATAACTATTGCGATCCCCTATACTTGTGGGTTATCAGTAACCGACATTGTGTAACCCTAGCCCCCTCCGGTGTCACTATTAGGGAAAACCTTATACACAGAACATTAGCAGTAGCGCGCGCTAAAAACGCACACTGGTGCTAATTAATAAAAGCGAGGTGTTTTAAACCGCGCTACAGATACAGTTATAGCAGTAGCGCGCCCGAGTACAAAAGCGCTACTACTAAAATTCCCACAGCTTAGCCGATAGGCTACACATAGTAGTAGCGATCTACGTAGAACCGCGCTACCGCTACTTGTTTTGTAGCAGCACGTTTACGAACAAAGGCGCTACTGCTCACGAAAATAAAATTAAATGGAAAGCAATTAAAAAAGAGAAGGAATAGCAGTAGCGCTTGTTAAGAAACGCGCTATAGCTACCGTAGCAGCAGCGCACTTCCTGGAACGCGCTACTGCTACTTTTAACTTAACCGCGAGGTTCATTCTTCCCCCCCATGGCCACTTCCCCCAAATCCCTAGTCCTCCGTTGTCGCCGCCCTGCATCGCCGACGGCCGCCGCGCGCGACCCGTCACTCTCCGCACACCCTCTACGCTGCCCCCGCCCCCGACCGCAACCTCGACGCCGCCCCCGACCCCGACCTT
>NC_041388.1:201520184-201691315 GCF_002162155.2 Triticum dicoccoides | reverse complement strand
CATCGCCGCCCTCCGCCGTGCGCCCGCCGCCCCGACCTCGACCCCATCCCCGACCTCGACGCCACGTGCCCCTCTTCCTAACTCCGCCGGCGCCAGAGGTGAGCATTCCCTCCTCCTCCTCCTCCCCTACCTCTGCCTAGCTAGGGTTCTTAGGGTTAAATTTCAGAGTTGATCTAATTAGTTAGGGTTCATCAAATTAGATGCTAATTATGGCAGTAGTTGATAAGTAGAATGAGTTTTAGAGTTCGTCAAATTAGTTAGGGTTAAATTTTAGAGTTCATCAAATTAGTTAGGGTTAACTTTTAGAGTTCATCAAATTAGTTAGGGTTCATTAAATTTTAGAGTTCATCAAATTAGTTAGGGTTAAATTTTAGAGTTAATCAAATTAGTTAGCGTTCATTAAATTTTAGAGTTCATCAGTTAGGGTTAAATTTTAGAGTTCATCTAACTAGTTTTTTTACTGTTTTTAGTAAGTGTTTAATAGAATTAGTAAGAAAATTAATATAACTAGTTGAACTAGTTTATTTTTAGTAAAAACTAGTTTATTTTTATTCATAGTAAGTGCTTAATTGAACTAGTTGAGTTAATACAACAATTTTATTCGTAGTATGAAAATTAATAGAACTAGTTTACTTTTTTAGTTAAGGCAATTATTCCCGCATCGACGTCGACGATCCCTATCCCGCATCCTCGTTGTCGAGTCGGTGGAGGACACCTGCGTCACCAGATGGGTCATGTCCGGGACTAGGCTCCGCCGGGGTGGTACTGTGAGGCGCTACCTACCGGGGGGCGCAAGTTGGTGAGGAGCCAGCCCGTCATTGACCCGAACCTTCTTTGGTGGCGGTCGCGTGGGACAGTGATGGTCCAGAGGCTCGAGGACCCCGCGGAGGTGGTGCATCACCGTGTCAGTGAGGAGGACGTGCATGTCCATCGCTACTTGTTTGCGTTTGAGCACATGTTCTCCAATAACTGGCTGGTTCTCCAGGGATCTCACTGGAGCTATGATCCTGTGATGGTTCCTTCTCTGTGGGTGTCCACCGCCCGCACCTATACCCATCGTGCGCTAGGGTTTTAGTTGTATTAGTGATGTTATATGTATGATACTATTCAGGATGTATTATTGATAATATTCGAGGATGTACGGACGCATGAGATGATTTACTTTTGCTTATTGAATGCATGCTAATTTGAATACTTACTTATTTTATGATTTGGTTTTACTTATTGAATGCTCATGTCAATATGAGTCCTATAAGATATTTTGAAGTGTATATCTTGTGTTGCTCAATTAGGATATGTGCTTGCCCAAGTGGCCGCTCATGTTTGCAGGTTAAACCTCCGAGTGGCCTATGTTTTGATGGAGTGTTGATTCGTTTCCGTTCTGACAAATTTCAGGCACTCGATATGTCTTATTTTAGCAAAGGTCATGCCTGATTTTTCCGTGAATTTTGGCATGACTTGTGCCACAATATGTAGGAAATATCGAGTGTCCTGGATTTGTGTGTTGAGTATCCTGGTAGTTGTCTTCGATTGATTTTCAATTAATGTTTCAACTATGAACATTGGAAATGTCTGACGATTAAAATGATTTCGGTATTTGCAAGTACTGCGAAGACGAGTGCGGCCTGTGCGACAGAATCTTCCTAGATGATGACAGGCGCTTCAGCATCAAGCTGGACAAGAACTTCAATACAGTAAGTCACAACGGCAAGTCTTTTTTCATAATTAAGCATGACATCTCCTTCATTTGCTTCGACTTATAATTTAATTTTTTACTATTCTACTAGTGTATCCCCTGCCATGCAAGAGTTTTTGTCTTGGATAAGATAGGTTTCAGTCGTACTATGGAGGTAAAGAAAGTTTACTTGAAGATCGAGCATGGTTATATTTTCCACGCAAAAGTATACAATGAAGACGACTACACCTATTTTGGATGCAAAACTTGGCGAGCACTATGCAAGACTTATGCATTTGAGCCTGATATGGTTATCACCTTTGATATTCATCCGGAAGATGATATTGAAGGTAATACCGACATCTGGGTCGATGTGCAGACGCCTCCAGTTATACCATTATGTGAGTTTCTTAACCATATTTATGTCTTTGATATTGTTTATTCAAAAATAGTTGACAACTAATTTCTATTGTCAGCTTATTTCCGTTCAAGCAAACATGACCAGCGTTTGGTACACAGGACCTACCACTGTCCCGGGGCTAAACTAAACTACGAGGAGCTAAGTCCTTATGTTTCATGGCTTTAGGATCTTGATACTGTCAAGACAAATTTTCTTCCTGCACTTAGAAATGTTAGTACTGAAAATGTGTGACCAATAGTGTTAGTACTGAACTACGGTCACATCTAGTTAGGAAAGATGGTAAGATTTTTACTATTTGTCCTCAGTTCATCTTTTGTATACATTATTTTTTAAGCTAAACTTCATTGCTATGTATGTTACTATACGATGTTCTTCAACAGGTACTCCCGATGAATGTTGTGCCTGATTGGGTCGAGACTAAAGGTACCATGAATATTGTTAGCTTACGTCCAAGATATCCTACAATGCACTTTAGTGCATTCAGGATTTCTAATAGCGAGGAATGCTTAATAGTGAAAGACTGGAGCAAAATTGTGAATGATCGCAGAGAAGTACTAGGGGGCAGCAATCAGAAGCGCAACCCACGATTAGGAGACAGGTTCATCTGCATGCTCCAACTTGATGAAGGAGGAGTGCTATACATGTTTTATGTTATTTTACCCGAGAGAGAGCAACAGGAGTGATTAGCTAACTAGAAATGAGTTTGAAGATGATGATGTGCTACACTATGACTATGATGATTAAATAGCTAGTGTTCGTGGTAATGACTATGATGATTATTATTAGCTAGTGTTGGTGGTGATTAGATAGCTATCGCAGCTAGTGTTGGAGGTGACTAGCTAGCTAGAATGAGTTTGAAGATGATGATGTGCTACACTATGACTATGGTGATTAAATAAATACTGTTTGTAGTAATGACTATGATGATGATTAAATAGCTTGTGCTGGAGGATTATATTCAAGTGGAGGCAACATATGGTGCACATCGAAAGTACTACTAGTCCAAACTAGATCAAGTTTGGATTAGTAGTATACTTTTGACATGCACCACATATTTCCTCCACTTGAACCTAATCCACCTTCATTTCACACACACTGTTATGGACATAATGATATAAACCTCATAATTGGTATTGTACCAAAATTTGTATAACGGCGTATAAATACACTAAAAATGAAAAAAGAGTACTAGTAGCGATGGATAAAAAACACGCTACGACTAGCTAGATTAGCAGTAGCGTGGGACAGAACAAGCGCTGCTGCTATGTGTCTTAGCAGTAGCGCTTGTCGCACGCGCTACTGCTAAGTAATACCTGTAGCGCCTTATTGGTAGTGCGGCTGCCCGCGCTACTAGTGGGCTTTAAACCCGCGCTATAACTAGGGTTTTCCCTAGTAGTGTATCTATATAAACCGGAGGGTTTAGTCCGTAGGATAAAAACAATCATAACCATAGGCTAGCTTCTACGATTTAGCCTCTACGATCTCGTGGTAGATCAACCCTTGTAATACTCATATCATCAAGATCAATCAAGCAGGAAGTAGGGTATTACCTCCATCGAGAGGGCCCGAACCTGGGTAAACATTGTATCCCCCGCCTCCTGTTACCATCCACCTTAGATGCACAGTTCGGGACCCCCTACCCAAGATCCACCGGTTTTGACACCGACACCGGGTGCGCAGCAGGAGAGCGGCAGCATGAGGAGCCGCTGAGGGCCACCCCCAAGATGTCGCCCCCGTCGACCACACCGCCCAGAGGGGCGTCCCCGACAAGGGCACCAAGCACCGAGCCCATACGCACGGAGGAGGAGGATGTGAACTTCGATGGTAGTGGCTCCATCCCGGCAACGAATGTTGGCGGGAGGGAACCACTTCTTCCCAGCTTGGCACGGGCACGTGGCCTGCCTCCTATCCATGTCTTTTCTTCTTCTCCTTTTTGAACCTTGATTTTGGCATCATCTCATTCTCCTTCTTGGTATCCAGACCCTCCCTCGGTAGACCGGGAGGATATTGATACCGTCATCGAGGACGTCGCCAAGGACGCCGAGGCCGAGGCCGACAAGATTTCTACCGAGGAGGCCGCCAAGACCACCGCTGAGGAGGCCGCCAAGGGGCCTGCCAGGGGGGAGGTGGCTAACGACCAACCTCCCTCCCCTTCAGCCCCTGTCCCGGGCAAGTACTTGAAGGTGGGCGACGACCTGTTCATCCACCTCCCAGGGACGGCGAGCACCAGGGCACCAGCCGAGGGGGAGGTGTTTGACGACGAGGCGCTCGCCACCATCGGGCTCCAAGTTGTTGATGAACCGAGCGCTGGCGGTGGCGGTTCCCAAGAGGAGCATCTTCTCCGGGCCATGAGCATCAACTTCCAGAAGCTCCAGGCGCTCCACCGTGCCCGCCTAGACAAGGAGAAATCCAGGATGGCGCCAGCGGACAAGGCGGAGGCGGATCTTGAGGAGCGCGGCGCTCAGACGCAGGCCTGGTTCCGCGAGGCTCGGGAAGAACTAAAGGTTGCCCATGGCGAGCTGGCTCAGCGCAAACGGGAGCTCATCCTGAAGCAGACTGAAGTCAAGAAGGCCCAGGAGGTGGCGAAGGAACAGGCTGCCAAGTACGAGGCCACTCGGCAACAACACCAGGCTCTCATGAACTCCGAGGAGGAGGACTTCGCCGCCCATGAGGAGGCGCTCGCTGCCACACTCGGCGGCAAGGATGAGGAGGTCAAGAAGCTTGTTGCATAGCGGACCCTGGAGCTGGAGCAGAGGCACAAGTATGCGCTCGATGCTCAGGCTTGGGTTCACGCTGGCGAAGTGGGGAAGCTGGAGCTGGAGCGGGATGGGCTGAAGAAAGTGGTATTGGAGCTGACGGAGGAGAGGGACACGTCCAAATGCGCTTTGGCAGATGCTCAGGGTGCAGTCTCTAACAAGGCGAAGCTGCTCTCCGAGGCCAATGACTCCATCAATGACCTTAAGCTGAAACTAGACGGCTTGGAGGGGAAGCTTTCGGAGGCCGGAGCTCGTGAGGAGACCCTGAACAAGGCCCTGGAGGACGTGAAGCAGATGCGGAGCAATGACGCCGCCGAACACAAGGATTACACGAAGAGCGTAAACCTCTGGATCAGCCGCCTCGTCGATGTCGCGGAGAGGCTCACCATGCAGCTCGCCGCCATGGGCATGCTGAACTTCATGTACTCCCCGGAGGTGAACATGAGCCCCAATGTCAGGCTGAACTTGTTCTTCGAGGGCGTCCTTGAAGCCTTGGAGCAGCTCCGTTCCAACTGAGCGACCTCTTTGGCCAATGAGACCCGGAAGCTCTACCGGGGCGCCCTGACCAAGGTCCTCACCAAGGTGGCGTACTGGAACCCCAACGTCGACTTTGCCGACGCGCTGGAGAGCTTGCCGGAGGATGTGGACCTCACGGCACTCGAAGAGCGTATGGAGCCCATCTTCAGCCACGTCAACGGAGTCAGGAGGATGGAGGGCGAGCGCCGAGACTAGGCACCCTGTTTCTCATTGCCGCTGCGAGTTCATGACCAAGATGATTTTTCCTAAGTTCGAATCGCAGCAACAATTGATGCAATATAACTGTGCAGTACTTTAAGATGAAACACGCTATCTTCCTGTGTCGATCTTTCTTTGTACATGTACACCCTCCACCCAGTAGGATAGGTTCGCCGCTGCATAAACCCATGCTATCGCGCTTTGAGGACGGATCCTTAGCAGCCCAACGGGGGGTGCTTGCTGCCGGACAAACCACCTTACCGCTCTCAGTGCGGCCGCTTGAACTGTTGAGTGGACTCGGAACAGAACAAGGGCGTTGCTAATAGCGGGCAGGTCATCTTGCCGTTCTCAGCACGGCTGCTTGAACTGTTGAGCGGACTCAAAACAGAACAAGGGCGTTGCCAATAGCGGAAGGGTCCCATTGCGTGCAGGTTTTCTATACAAAGAGCAAGATCTTTCGAGGAGAATAACCTTATATTAAGAAGAATTTCTCAAAGTTGTGCGTGACATAGCTTTTTGCGGCCACGCGGATGGTCGTTGCGGCTGCGGACGGCACCAGAGTTCGGCTGATTGACGTCGCCTTCTCTTCTCGAGCCATCACGATGAAGGAGTCGGTAAGTTGACTCCAAAACCGGATTTTCACAGCTCGCGCCCCCTACCTGGCGCACCAAAGATGTCGGTGGAAACGACACCTATGGGATCACAAGGAATCCCTTCTACGGTTGGCGGGCGCGGGGCTGTGGAAAGAGCGGGTTTAGAAGATCAACACGAGGGAATTTATCCAGGTTCGGGCCTCAAGTGATGCGTAATAACCTACTCCTACCGTTTTGTGTTTATCTGGTGTTCTTGGACTAGCTACAAAGCGTGCAGGCTCCAAAAAGTTTGAATCCCTCTCCAGTATGCCTCAGGCCTCCTTTTATAGCCAAAGGGGTCGCCACAGTGGCACACAGGAGGTGGAAAGTTTGTACTGTATACAAGTCTATCCCCTGGTACCGTAGGACAAATGCATTTACGCTGCCGACATGCCCCCTCACTTTATCGGGGACGGCAAGGAAGCTCGTCTCGTCTGTCGCCTCCTCGTCTCGCACTGACGCACGTCCAAGCTGACTAGGCATGTAGCGCCACACTGGTTGGCTGGCTCCTGAGTTGGTGTGGTGGCGGAGTCTTCATGAAGATGTGCATGCCACCACGCGGGTACTTGCTGAGTTGGCCTGGAAGCTGCACGTCACCAGGCAGGTGCCTGCCTTGTTGGCGGGTTGACTGCTGTGATGGAACGGCCGTGGAGCCTTGGCAGGTGGGGGCCTGGCTGCGGCCCCGCAGATGTCCCCGGCAAGGGTCTTGCGGGGGTCTCCTAGGTGTCCCCGGCAAGGGTCTTGCGGGGTGTCTCCTGAGCCTCCCCGACAAGGATCTCGTCGGGGGTTTCATGAGCGTCCCCGGCAAGGATCTCGCCGGGGGGTTTCCTTCTTCTAGTTCTCATCTAGTCTTGTATGTTCTTGGTCTTTACAAAGATCTGCATGGCACCATACAGGCGCCTCCTGAGCCTTGGTTCCAATGTTGTTGACGGTGTCGGAACTCTTAGGCTCAAGGGTGGCGGCTCTGCTGGTGTTGGGCAAGTTGCCCCGGCAAGGCTCTTGCCGTGGCAACATAAGCTGCCCCGGCAAGGCTCTTGCCGTGGCAACATAAGCTGCCCCGGCAAGGCTCTAGCCGGGGAAAGCCCGCCTTGTCCCTCTGCTTCTCGCGCCTTTGGCTTGGCGCTGCCCTGGTAGTCTTGTGTCTTCACTTCCTCTGTCCCGCCAAGCATGGCCGCAGGTGTGTGGCTGCGACTGCCCGCACACAAGTAAAGGTGTACAAAAAGGACTCCTACATTTGTACACCGACAACCTCCAAAACCCAAGGGTGGAGTGTTTCCGAATACTATACCTATGGGAAACACCAAGTATGTTCGGAAACCAGGCAATCCGGCCGTAGTGCTTTAATAGACAAACTATATTCAGGGAGTTATGTTATATTACTTTTTAACGTAAGAAACATCTTCCAGAGAGAATAGTTCCGTTAAGGGCTCCTCTCCCTGGGTTAGCATGCATTTATTTACGCATGACTAAGTCGTGATGCGAAAGAATCACAATAGTCTTTGTATTTTGATAGTTTATATTGCAATGAAGGCAGTTCATCATTTGTCCGCCGGCCAATTATTCCCTTAAGAACGCTAGCTTTCGGCTTCACCCGTCTGAGGTACATGTCTGGATGACCCGGTTGTAACAATCGCACAGGTGCTCCCTTTATGCCCTACCCGAACAAGCGGGAATGTAGAGCATAAGCACAGGAGCAAGGCAACCCAGCTTGGCAAAAACTTAAGTCATAGAGGTGCATATAATGGCGAAGACATGACATATGTCAGCAAACAACACATATATGGTGAGCTTTATGCCCAAAATAATAAGCTTCTATTGAGAGAAACCCCCAGTTATGATGGGGTGTGTACATTTAAGGATGCGTACACCTCAAGTGTGCGGCTTACCCGAACACATGCTAGAAATCGTAAGGAAAACAAAAAAGGAAAAAAATAGAAAAGGAGAAAAAGGGAACGAAAAAAGGTATGTGTCCGGACTTAGGCGTAGAATCTTCGGAGCCTGGCAGTGTTCCATGGGTTCGGCTCTAAGAGATTGTCTGATGCGTTGAGAAGGCGGCAGGCTCCTCTAGTGAGAACTTCATCTATAATGAAGGGACCCTCCCATTTGGGCTTGAGCTTGTCCTTTTTCTTCTCTGGTAGGCGTAGAATGAGTTCACCGACATTATAAGTCTTTACCCGCACTTCTCTGCTTTGGTATCTTCGAGCTTCTTTTGTTGGTAGAATGCGGAATGGGTTTTGCGACATCACGCTCCTCCTCTAGGCCATCTAAGTCGTCCTTCCGATCGAGCTCAACCTCTCTCTCCTCATACATGCGTACTCGAGGTGAGTCATGAATAATATCGCAGGGCAAGACAGCCTCTACGCCGTACACCATGAAGAATAGTGTGTATCTAGTCATGGATTGGGCATGGTCGGTAGCCCCCAGAGTATGGAGTCGAGCTCCTCGACCCAGTGTTTATCCGACTCCTTTAGGGATCGCACTAGTCTAGGTTTGACGCCGCTCATTATCACGCCATTGGCTCGTTCAACTTGAACGTTTGTTTGGTGTGATAAATCGAGGCGTAATCGAGCTTAATGCCCAGATTAGCACACCAAGTTTTTACCTCGTCGGCTATAAAGTTAGAGTCGTTGTCAGTAATAATGATGTGTTCGACACCATATAGGTGTACGACCCCAGATATAAAGTCTATCACCGGTCCGACTTCAGCCGTTTTAACTGGTTTGGCCTATATCTACTTAGTGAATTTATCTACCATAACCAGCAAGTACTTTTTCTTATGGCTTCCCCCTTTAAGGGGTCCAACCATGTCCAGCCCCCAGACCGCGAAAGGGCAAGTGATGGGGATTGTTCGTAGGGCAGTGGGTGGCATACGGCTTTGATTGGCAAAGAGCTCACATCCAACATAGCGATGTACGAGGTCCTATGCATCTGCCGGGGCCATAGGCCAAAAGAAACCTGTACAGAAGGCCTTACTTACAAGGGCACAAGCTGAGTCATGATGGCCGCCGAGGCTAGCATGTATTTCGGCCAAGAGTTGCCGCCTCTCCTCTTCGAAGATACATCTTTGAAGGACTCCAGTAGTGCTCTTCTTGTAGAGCTCTCCTTCATGAACTTTGTAGGCTTTCAAGCGTCGAACGGTACAACGAGCCTCATTCTGGTCTTCAGGGAGCTCCCGCCTATTAAGGTAGGCTAGGAAAGGTTCGGTACATGGAGCAATTACCGCCATGATTACATGGGCAGGAGGCGTTGGTTCTATGCCCGAACCCCCGATGACATCCGAATCGTGTTCTGCATTCGGGGGTGTGATTGGCGCCGGACTGGTATTTCCGCTCTCGTCCTGCCATACCACGGATGTCTTAAACAGCCTTTCCACGAAAGTGTTAGGTAGGACGGGGTCGCGTTTAGCGCCCATTCGAGAAAGGATGTCCGCTGCTCGATTACTGTCTCGGGCCACATGATGAAGCTCGAGCCCCTCAAACCGAGCTGATATTTTGAGCATGGTGTTGCGGTAAGCCGCCATCTTTGGAACGTTTGCACCGAATTCTCCGTTTATTTGGGATATTGCATGGTTTGAATCCCCGTGCACCTCGAGGCATTGTATGTCCATAGAAACAGCCATCCAGAGACCATGTAGTAGTGCCTCATGTTCGGTTGTGTTATTGGAGTCTGTACGCATGATTTGTAATACGTAACGGACTGTGTCCCCTGTAGGGGACGTTTGGATGACACCAGCCCCTAGTCCGGCTAACATTTCGGAGGTGTCGAAGTACATCACCCAGTTGGAGTATGTGTCGTACTCTTTAGGGAGTTTGGCTTCTGTCCATTCGGCGACGAAGTTGGCCAACACCTGAGATTTAATAGCTCGGCGTGGATTGTATGTTATTTGAAATGGTAAGAGCTCGATAGCCAATTTTCCAATGTGGCCGGTGACGTCTTGATTGTTTATGAAGTCATTGAGTGGTACCTCGGAGGCCGTCGTGATCGAGCACTCTTGAAAGTAGTGCCGCAGCTTCCGAGATGCCATGAAAACCGCATATGCTATCTTTTGATAGTGCGGGTATCGGGATTTGCAAGGTGTGAGAACCATTGATACATAGTATACGGGTTTTTGGAGTGGGAATTTGTGTCCCTCTTCCTCTCGTTCAACGACGAGCACAACGGTCACCACCTGGTGACTTGCAGATATGTACAGTAGCATAGGTTCGCCGACGTTAGGTGCGGCAAGGATTGGGATATTGGCTAACAAAGTTTTTATTTCTTCCAAGACGGTTGTTGCCGCGTCCGTCCAATCAAAGTGGTCATTACGTCGGAGCAGGCGATATAGTGGCAGCACCTTCTCTCCTAATCTGGAGATAAAGCGGCTGTGAACATGCTTTATGTCTATTGGTATTGCCAACTGTGACAAGGCTCGGATTATGGCCAGATTTGCTTCGATTCCTCTATTGGAAACAATGAAACTGAGTAGCTTTCCGGTCGAAACACCGAAAATGCATTTTTCCGGATTGAGTTGTATGTCATATGTTCGGAGGTTGTCAAATATAAGGCGTAAGTCATCCACCAATGATTCGACATGTTTAGTTTTGATGAGTACATCATCTACATATGCCTCCACCCTCTTGCCAATTTGTTTTTCTAGGCATGCTTGAATCATACGTTGGTAATTAGCGCCGGTGTTTTTGAGTCCGGAAGGCATATTGTTGAAGCAGAAAGGCATGTACGGGGTGATGAATGCTGTTGCGGCCTGATGGGATTCCTTCATCTTAATCTGATGGTATCCGGAGTATGTGTCGAGGAAACATAGTAAATCGTGTCCTACAGTTGCATCGATGATTTGGTCAATGCGAGGCAGTGGGAAGGGGTCCTTAGAGCAGGCCTTGTTGAGGTCCTTGAAATCGACAAAAAGGCACCAGGATTTGTCCTTCTTTGGCACCATGACTAGGTTTGCTAGCCAATTCAGGTGTTTTATCTCTCTAATGAACCCATCTTGAAGTAGTTTGGCTAGCACCTCCCCCATAGCTTGTCGCTTGGGTTAGGAAAATCACCGTGAAACCTTGGAAGATCAAGTCTCCTCGGAGTACTATATCCGCCTTAAAAATGTTAGCCTCGTTGGGCATTGATCCGTCGCCTTTGTGTCGATTATGGGGGCCTGAGAATGCCTTCTATCTTGTCTGATTATGATTGTTTATATGCACTAAACCCTCCAGTTTATATAGACACCGGAGGGGCTAGGGTTGTATAGAGTCGGTTTACAGAGAAAGGAATATTCATATCCGCACGCTAAGCTTGCCTTCCACGCCAAGGAGAGTCCCATCCGGACATGAGGGAAGGCCTTCTATCTTGTATCTTCATGGCCCATCTGTTTGGCCCACATCACGTAGCCCGGACACATGAGGACCCCATAATCCAGGACTCCCTCGGTAGCCCCTGAACCAATCTTCAATGACGATGTGTCCAGTGTGCAGATTGTCTTCGACATTGCAAGGCGGGTTCCTCCTCTGAGTTCTTCATATCAGTTGATCATCAGTACTATATCCGGCTTTGTACAACAGTCATTCCTCTGCATTAGAATACAAATAAGTTATGTCCTCTGAAGATTTTACTGGTGAGACGTTACGTCCGGCCATTCTATTATTTCAAACCATTTTTCGGCCTCCTGTTCGCGTCTCGAGACGCAACCACCGACTTCACTGTTTTGACTTCGGGGGGAAATTTCTTCTGACCCCCTGTTTTCGGTGCGCGAGGTACCTCATCATCATCCTCACTGGGCGACCCTTTCTCCTTATGTTTGGCATTTAACTTGCCGGCCTATTTGAAGACCCAACAACTTCTATTGGTATGGTTGGCAGACTTATGAGGAGTGTCGTGGATCTTGCAGTGTCGATCAAGTATTCGGTCCAGGCTTGATGAACCATCTTTGTTTGGTTTGAATGGCTTCTTCCGTTGACCGGATTTGGAGCCACTGAATCCGGCGTTGACTGTCATATTCTCTATATCATCATTCTTGCTCCGACGCTTATGTTTATTGTGTCGGGGCCTTCCATTGCCGTTTCGGGCTTCGGAAGTGCCGGGGTCGCTGGTACTATTACCGCTACGGGCTAGCCAGCTATCCTCGCCCGCGCAGAAGCGGGAGAGGGAGTCCTGGACTAAGGGGTCTTCGGGCGTCCGGCCAGTTAGCCACGGGCCAGAATGATGGGCTGTGCAGATACAAAATACCGAAGGGTCTACCCGTGTCTGGATGGGACTCTCCTTGGCGTGGAAGGCAAGCTTGACGACCAAATATGAAGATTCCTTTCACTATAACCAACTTTATGTAAACCTATATCCCTCCTGTGTCTATATAAACCGGAGGGCTAGATCCTTAGAGAGAGGATGATCATAATCAGATAGGCTAGACTTCTAGGGTGTAGGCATTACGATCTCGTGGTAGATCAACTCTTGTAACCCCCATACTCATCAATATTAATCTAGCAGGACGTAGGGTTTTACCTCCATCAAGAGGGCCTGAACTTGGGTAAACATTGTGTTCCCTGTCTCTTGTTACCACCAACCTCAGACGCATAGTTCGGGACCCCCTACCCGAGATCCGCCGGTTTTGACACCGACATTGGTGCTTTCATTGAGAGTTCTGCTGTGTCACCGCCAAGGGGTCCGATGGCCCCGTCAATCATCCACAACAACGTTGTCCAGGGAGAAACCTTCCTGCCCGGATAGATCTTCGTGTTCGGCGGCTTCGCACTGCGGCGAACTCGCTTGGCCATCTAGAGCAGATCGCTATGCCCCTGGCCACCAGGTCAGATTTGGAAGCTTGAACTATGTCGCGGACATCCGCGGAGACTTGATCTTCGACGGATTCGAGACTGCGGCAGTAGCCGCTCCCTGTCACCACGATGAACATGATTTAACCTGTCATCGAACCACACCCAGGAGATGGAACCTACAACCGCTCCGGCTCTAGATCCGGAGCAGATCACGCCATCCGAGGACAGGAGGCTCAGCCCCGCCATGGAGGCCGCAGACTCAGTGGTGTTGGAGCCGCACACAGACCCAACATCAAGTGAGATCTATGTTGCCAGAACCTCGGACACGTTTACGAATACAAGTGCCGAGGCATGTGCGTCCGCGCACGATGAGGTTGGTCGGGCGTCGATCATTGAATTCAGCTCCACGGACATCTTCTGACACTCACCTTTTGGCGACGTGCTAAACTCATTGAAAACACTCTCCCTAGTGGGGGCCTCACAACCGAATTATATCCGGTTTGAACTGGAGGCCAATGATGGAGAATTTCGCTTCCCACCCCTTGCCCACTTAATAGTCACTGTCGAAGACCTAACTAACATGCTCAATTACGGCTCCGCCGACATCGATGGTATGGACGACGATGCCAGAGAAGAGGAGGCCCACAACCTGCCGTTTACCGGACGCTGGACGGCGACTTCCTCGTATGACATATACATGGTGGATGCACCAAAAGAGAATAGCGGCGATGACAAGGAAGATCCGGTTGAGGATAAACCTCCCGAGATGCAAACAAGGTGCCGGCGTCAGCGGGGCCGCTCTAAGTTACGCCGCAGCAAGGACAGCAACACCGGCACAGGAGAAGATAACACTCTGGATGGTGCCGAAGACAATGAAGACCCCGTTGAGGCAAGTTAGCCCTAGTGAACAGGCCACGCACGAAGACTCTGAGGACATTAATTATCTTCTGCTCTCCAAGGATGAGGCGAGCCTCGGCACTGAGGATTTTATCGTGCCTGAGGAACCTCTCGAGCAGGAGCGCTTCAAGTGCCAGCTAATAGCCACTGCAAGGAGCCTGAAAAAGACGCAGCAACAACTTCAAGCTGAGCAAGACCTGCTCAATGACAGATGGACTAACGTCCTAGAAGCCAAGGAATACGGCCTCAAGCGACCACTCAAAAGTTACCCGGAGCGCAAATTACTACCTCAATTTGATGATGAGGCGCTGGAGGCCATGCCATCAGTGCACAATGTGGTTGACCGACCGCCACGTGGCCGGGACAAAGTGGCAACACAAGCCGAACACCAGCCCGCCTTACCTCACTGTAAAGGCAGGGACAAAACTTCTCAGGGATACACATATGATCTCCAGCAGGGCCTGAAGAATAAAACAGGTCTGGCCAGATCGATCTATGGATCATGGGGGTGTACCTCAACACGCGACGACAGCTATCAAGCCGAACATGGAAAGCACAATTATGTCCGAGCTGAAAGCCGCAGACGGACTCCACCCAAACTACGTCACGAACTGGCCCGATATAGAGGCGCCGCACACCCTCTCTGCTTCACTGATGAGGTCATGGAACATGAATTCCTAGAAGGGTTCAAACCCGTGAATATCGACTCAAATGATGGAACCACAGACCCGGCGGTATGGATTGATGACTTCATTCTCCACAATCATATGGCCCGCGGTGATGACCTTCATGCCATTAAATACCTCCCCCCAAAACTCAAAGGGCCAACCCGGCACTGGCTGAACAGCCTGCCCAAAAATTCCATTGGCAGCTGGGAGGACTTGGAAGAAGCCTTCCTTGACAACTTCTAAGGCACATACGTTCGACCTCCGGATGCCGATGACTTAAGTCACATAATTCAACAGCCCAGAGAGTCGGCCAGAAAAATCTGGACCAGGTTCTTAACTAAAAAGAACTAGAATCATTGATTGTCTAGACGTCGAAGCCCTGGCGGCCTTCAAACACAGCATCTGGGACGAATGGCTCACCCGACAACTCGGCCAAGAGAAGCCGAAGTACATGGCAGCCCTCACGACACTTATGACCCGCTTTTGCACGGGCGAAGATAGCTAGCTAGCTTGTAGCAACAACAGGGCAAGCGAACGTAGCACTACGGAAGCTAAGAATAGCAACGCCAAGCCCCGATGCAACAGACACAAGCATCAAAACAATGGTGACAATGTCGACGACACGGCAGTCAACACCGGATTCAGCGGCTCCAAGTCCGGCCAGCGGAAGAAGCCGTTCAAAAGGAAAATTTTGGGCCCATCCAGCTTGGACCGCATACTCGATCGCCCATGCCAGGTACATGGAACTCCTGACAAACCAGCCAATCACAAGAACAGAGACTGTTGGGTTTTCAAACAGGCCGGCAAGTTAAATGCCGAGAACAAGGAGAAGGGGTTGCAAAGCGAAGACGACGACGAGGAGCCCTGGCCACCGAACACAGGGGGACAGAAGAAGTTTCCCCCGAAGTTAAAACGGTAAGCATGATATACGCTACCCACATCCCCAAGAGAGAATGCAAGCACGTGCTCAGGGATGTCTACGTGATGGAGCCAGTCGCCCCAAAGTTCAACCCATGGTGTTCCTGCCCGATCACTTCTGATCGCAGGGACCATCTGACCAGTATCCGTCATGGTGATTCAGCCGAACTAGTCCTTGACCCAATCATTGATGGATTACACCTCACACGAGGCCTCATGGATGGTGGTAGCAACCTGAACCTGCTCTATCAGGACACAACGTGCAAAATGGGCATTAATCCATCAAGAATTAAGCCCACAAAGACTACCTTTAAAGGAGTCATACCAGGTGTAGAGGCCCGCTGTACGAGCTCAATCACACTGGAGGTTGTCTTCTTATCTACAGACAATTTTTGAAGTGAAGAGCTGATCTTCGATATCGTCCCCTTCCGTAGCGGCTATCACGCACTGCTCGGACAAACCGCATTTGCACGCTTCAACGCGGTGCCACACTATGCTTATCTTAAGCTCAAGATGCCCAGCCCACGCAGTGTCATAACAGTCAATGGGAAAACAGAACACTCCCTCCGTACCGAGGAGCACACCGCCGCGTTAGCAGGAGAAGTACAAGGCGTCCTTTTCAAGCAGAACCTTAATTCACCGGCCGAACTCCCGGACACTGTCAAACAAGTCCGGACTACTCTGCAGCAGGACAGCCCAGCTCGTCAAGAGCTCGACTAGCAACTCGGCCTCCGTCCCTGTCCCAACCAAGATGCGGCATTCGTACCGCGCGTACATAACTACGCACTCAAAATACCATGGGCATAGACGGAGGCATAACTATCTTGTGATCCATAATACAGCTTGACCGCTCCTGGACACACATACTTTCCATTTTTCCTCTTTATCCTTTTTAGGTCCTTTTTTCCGCAGGTTTCTTTTGACGACCTGATCATCGGTCCTCTCGGCAGGATGGATACACCAAGATGGAAAGAAGCACTGATGTACAAGGGAATCCTTAGATGGTCTCTTTAACGATCACTCTACCTACCTTTAGGACCCACACGCAGTTGTCCCCTAGTTAGGGCATGTTAAATGGCCCGGTTGCTTATTGCACCACTTGTACGAATACGCTTTGACATATTAATCAAACTATAATGGAAACAGTTTGCAGCGCAATTTCTGCGCACTGGCTTACTACCCTTTTATTTTTCCTTTTCCTTTGAGGATTTTCTCAAAGTTGCGACCGTACACTTTGGTACGCTTAAATCTACCAGGAGCTTCATCGCGACCCATAATACGCCAACAAAGTCTGAATACTTTCTACAACACAGTTCGGCACCCCAAATTTAGCATTATATGCATTGGCTCCGAATGATGTCTTTGGTCAATAGTTGGGTTGTTCGGCTCCTATGCTTACTACCTTACGTTCCGCTATATCGGCTAGGGTAGTAAAGGGAGAACTACTGCGATTGTGTCCTGGTTCATCCGGATGAGCACCTCAGTAGAGAAAGCTGAAAATTGACTTTCATGATGCGGTGAGAGCCTGTCAGCTATTCGGAGGGTTCAAATCTTTAGCGATTTTTACGCATTATGCGATGAATTGGCTTTTTACCCGATCAGGTGATTATAGTACCCTAGTTCGGACACTAGGGGCTGCGCCTAAAATTTTAATTATAAAACTCCTATGGCTATGTGAGGGTGATAAAGCCACATAGTCCTATTGCCTGGTTTGTTGCGCTAAACACCTCCTTCCAGGACCAAACAAATTGGATCAAGAGTGTTTGGATTCCATCCCAAACACTCCCGTACTACCTACGTGGGGCCTGAAGCCGACGACTGGCAACTCTCAAAATTTCATAAAGATGGTCGCACGAGATGTAAAATATTAAACAAACATTATATTACATAGTCGGACTTGTTTTTATAATACAGGGTGAGACGATACAAACAGTATTCATTCAAAGATTACAACCTTCGTACATTGCTCCACCACAATGCGGGATCCCTCAAGGACTTTGCTAAAATATCGCTCGGGCGTGCGGTACTCCTTGCCCACAGGCGGTCCTTCGGTCATGACAGTGGCAGCATTCATCTTCGCCCACTGCATCTTGACACGGGCAAAGGCCATCCGTGCACCTTCGGTACAAACCGATCGCTTGATGGCGTCAAGCCGAGGGCAGGCATCGACTAGCCGCTTCACAAGACCGAAGTAGCTGTTGGGGATAACTTCGGCTGGCCACAGCCGGACTATCAAGTCCTTCATGGCCAGTTCGGCCACCCTATGCAGCTCAACCAGTTGTTTTAGCTGGCCGCTCAAGGGCACCGGATGTTCTGGCGCAAGGTATTGCGACCAGAACAGCTTCTCCGTTGAGCTCTCCTCTCCGGCTCGGAAGAATTCAGCAGCGTCAGATAAGCTGTGCGGCAGATCTGCAAATGCCCCTGGAGAACTCCTAATACGGGTCAGTATGAGATATCTCTTCTCCACATACTTGCTTTGCATAATAAAAGCCTTACCCGCCGCGATTTTTTTGGCCTCGTGGATTTCCTGGAGGGCGCCTTGAGCTTCGGTCTGGGCCTTTTATGCGCTCTGCGGGCCTTCCCAAGTTCGGATTCTTGGTCTGCATGTTGATCCTCCAAGGACTCGTATTTCTTTGAAGCATTTGGAGCTCCTGCTGGACCTCCCTAACCCTGGCCTCATGCTTTTCCCGGATGGGTCGTTCCTTCACCGCCCTCTCCTCGGCCTCGGCCAGCGCTTTCTTGAGGGTTTCAACCTCAGTCGCGATTCCTACAAATATCACGGCACTACAATCAATATACATCATTTATTCTTTCCGAATATACAGCAAGTCTACACATACCTTGCTTGTCCTCCAGCTAGATTTTCACAAGGCCGAGCTCTTCTTCAGCCCGCTCCAGACTCCGCTTTAGTCTGGAGACCTCCGCGGCATGGGAGGTGGCGGCCAGCGGCGACACCTGTGTTCATAAGACATATTTAGTTAGTTTCCTGCGAAAATTACTTGATCCTCTGTCCAGCTTTTCTTTCTGAACACCGGACAGTGTCTCAGGGGCTACACTGTCTATATTGTGATTTTCTCTTTTGCATTGCTTACCTCAAAACCTGTCAGCAGGCTGCTGCATGCTTCGGTTAGTCCGCTCTTAACTGACTGAACCCTCTCAATCACCGTACCCATAAGGATACAATGCTCATCTACAATGGAAGCGCCTCGTAGCGTTTCCAGCAGATTATCCAGTGCCTCTGGTTGGACAGAGGTTATCGGCTGGATAGGCACACCTCCTTCTTTCAAAGGAGGCTTCTTGCCGGATTCCAGAGCCGTATAGGTCTCCGGAACCATATCCGGCTGGGGGCCAAACTGAACATGGTCCCCATCGCCGGTCTCCATTGGGCTCTGCTCCCCCTGGTGTTTGGCGACTGAGGTTTCGCCCTCCGTCGCCTCCCTGATAGCCTCTGGAACCTCCCCTTGGCTTGGGAAGTTCCTTCAGGACAACACCTAGGCGTCGCCCTTAGCCTTGGGAGAGTGAGCGGCCGGCGGAGACTCGCTGGCCATCTCCTTCGAATCCAATGAACCTCCAGATAAGGGTCGCAGGGAGCTGTCATGGGCCGGATTGCAATAGCATGATTAAACATGTTAATACCATGAAGAGGGGGAGGCTGGGTACATGGACGTATGTAGGTTTTTAGTGCTTACGATGTAGCCAGGGGCTTGTTTCAGGGGCGTCGCTCCAGGCTGCTATCAACGTCCCACGCGGAGTTATCCGCAATGGGGCCCTTCCCCCTCTTGGGCGCCTCTGCTTCCAGATTTGTGGAGGCCGCCCTCTTCTTCCTCCCCCCTTCAGGGGAGAGTTACTTTATTCCTCCTCCTCCATGTCGTCTTCTGTAGCGGAGGAGTGAGTCTTGTCTTTGGACGACACATCTGAAGCTCCCTTGTGGTGGGGGCCACTCTAGACCCCCTTGGCCTTCTTCTTGGCCTTCTTCTCCGGTGCCTAATAGGGTGCCGGGACCAGCATATTCGCCAGGAGCGGGATGACTGGTTCCTCGGGCAGCGGAGCCAAACATTGAATCCGCTCCGCTTTTTCTGTCCATACCTGAATAATAAAAAATAGTAAAGTTTAGATATCCTCCTTGAGCAAGCAAGTAGAGGATTCACCTTGAGGCATGAAAGACTTACCTCATAGGCAGGATGGACAAGATCGTGCTCGTGGTCTGAGTCTGTGGCCGGTGGCGTCTCATTTCCCTTAAAGAGCAACTTCCGGGCATCTTCGTGAGTGGTTCCGAAGAACCTTACTAAGGTTCGGAGCTTCTTCGGATCGAATTCCCATAAAGGGCAAGTTCGACTTTGGCATGGGAGGATCGGGCGAACTAGCATCACCTGGATCATGTCGACGAGCTTGATGTTTTTATCCACCATGCTTTGGATAAGCGTCTGCAGCGCTATCAGTTCGTCCGATGAAGACCACTTTGGGCCCTTCTCTATCTAGGAGATGAGCCGCATTGGAGCTCTAGACTTGAATTCGGGAGCCACGGCCCAGGTGGCATCGCGGGGCTCTGTGATATAGAACCATAGTTTCTGCTATTGGAAATATGCCCTAGAGGCAATAATAAATTGATTATTATTATATTTCCTTGTTCATGATAATCGTTTATTATCCATGCTAGAATTGTATTGATAGGAAACTCAGATACATGTGTGGATACATAGACAACACCATGTCCCTAGTAAGCCTCTAGTTGACTAGCTCGTTGATCAATAGATGGTTACGGTTTCCTGACCATGGACATTGGATGTCGTTGATAACGAGATCACATCATTAGGAGAATGATGTATGGACAAGACCCAATCCTAAGCCTAGCACAAGATCATGTAGGTCGTATGCTAAAGCTTTTATAATGTCAAGTATCATTTCCTTAGACCATGAGATTGTGCAACTCCCGGATACTATAGGAGTGCTTTGGGTGTGCCAAACGTCACAACATAACTGGGTGGCTATAAAGCTACATTACAGGTATCTCCGAAAGTGTCTGTTGGGTTGGCACGAATCGAGACTGGGATTTGTCACTCTGTGTAAACGGAGAGGTATCTCTGGGCCCACTCGGTAGGACATCATCATAATGTGCACAATGTGACCAAGGAGTTGATCACGGGATGATGTGTTACGGAACGAGTAAAGAGACTTGCCGGTAACGAGATTGAACAAGGTATCGGGATACCGACGATCGAATCTCGGGCAAGTATCGTACCGATAGACAAAGGGAATTGTATATTGGATTGATTAAGTCCTTGACATCGTGGTTCATCTGTTGAGATCATCGTGGAACATGTGGGAGCCAACATGGGTATCCAGATCCCGCTGTTGGTTATTGATCGGAGAGTCGTCTCGGTCATGTCTGCATGTCTCCCGAACCCGTAGGGTCTACACACTTAAGGTTCGGTGACGCTAGGGTTATAGAGATATTAGTATGCGGTAACCCGAAAGTTGTTCGGAGTCCCGGATGAGATCCCGGACGTCACGAGGAGTTCCATAATGGTCCGGAGGTAAAGAATTATATATAGGAAGTGCTATTTCGGGCATCGGGACAAGATTCGGGGTCACCGGTATTGTACCGTGACCACCGGAAGGGTCCCGGGGGTGCACCGGGTGGGGCCACCTGCCCCGGGGGGCCACATGGACTGTAGGGGGTGCTCCTTGGCCTACATGGGCCAAGGGCACCAGCCCCTAGAGGCCCATGCGCCAAAGGGACAAGAGGAGGGGAGAGTCCTAAAGGGGGAAGGCACCTCCGAGGTGCCTTGGGGAGGATGGACTCCTCCCCCCCTTGGCCGCACCCTTCCTTGGAGGAAGGGGCAAGGCTGCGCCCTCCCCCTCTCCCTTGGCCCTATATATAGTGAGGGGAAGGGAGGGCAGCAACACCCAAGCCCTGGCGCCTCCCTCTCCCTCCCATGACACATCTCCCTCCTCCCGCAGCGCTTGGCGAAGCCTTGTTGGAATCCCGCTACTTCCACCGCCACGCCGTCGTGCTGCTGGATCTCCATCAACCTCTCCTCCCCCCTTGCTGGATCAAGAAGGAGGAGACGTCGCTGCTCCGTACGTGTGTTGAACGCGGAGGTGCCGTCCGTTCGGCGCTAGGATCATCGGTGATTTGGATCACGACGAGTACGACTCCATCAACCCCGTTCTCTTGAATGCTTCCGCGCGCGATCTACAAGGGTATGTAGATCCACTCCTCCCTCATTGCTAGATGACTCCATAGATAGATCTTGGTGACACGTAGGAAAAATTTGAATTTATGCTACATTCCCCAACAGTGGCATCATGAGCTAGGTTTATGCGTAGTTTCTATGCACGAGTAGAACACAAAGTAGTTGTGGGCGTTTATTTTGTTCAATATGCTTGCCGCTACTAGTCTTATCTTGATTCGGCGGCATCATGGGATGAAGCGGCCCGGACCGACCTTACACGTACTCTTACGTGAGACTGGTTCCACCGACTGACATGCACTAGTTGCATAAGGTGGCTAGCGGGTGTCTGTCTCTCCCACTTTAGTCGGATCGGATTTGATGAAAAGGGTCCTTATGAAGGGTAAATAGCAATTGGCATATCACGTTGTGGTTTTTGCGTAGGTAGGAAACGTTCTTGCTAGAAACCCATAGCAGCCACGTAAAACATGCAAACAACAATTAGAGGACGTCTAACTTGTTTTTGTAGGGTATGCTATGTGATGTGATATGGCCAAAAGGATGTGATGAATGATATATGTGATGTATGAGATTGATCATGTTCTTGTAATAGGAATCACGACTTGCATGTCGATGAGTATGACAACCGGCAGGAGCCATAGGAGTTGTCTTAATTTATTTATGACCTGCGTGTCAACATAAACGTCATGTAATTACTTTACTTTATTGCTAACCGTTAGTTGTAGTAGTAGAAGTAATAGTTGGCGAGGCAACTTCATGGAGACACGATGATGGAGATCATGGTGTCATGCCGGTGACAAGATGATCATGGAGCCCCAAGATGGAGATCAAAGGAGCTATATGATATTGGCCATATCATGTCACTATTTGATTGCATGTTTATCATGTTTTTGCATCTTGTTTACTTAGAACGACGGTAGTAAATAAGATGATCCCTCATAATAATTTCAAGAAAGTGTTCCCCCTAACTGTGCACCATTGCGAAAGTTCGTTGTTTTGAAGCACCACGTGATGATCGGGTGTGATAGATTCTTACGTTCGAATACAACGGGTGTTGACGAGCCTAGCATGTACAGACATGGCCTCGGAACACATGCAAAACACTTAGGTTGACTTGACGAGCCTAGCATGTACAGACATGGCCTCGGAACACAAGAGACCGAGAGGTCGAGCATGAGTCATATGGTAGATACGATCAACATGAAGATGTTCACCGATGATGACTAGTCCGTCTCACGTGATGATCGGACACGGCCTAGTTGACTCGGATCATGTAATCACTTAGATGACTGGAGGGATGTCTATCTGAGTGGGAGTTCATAAGATGAACTTAATTATACTGAACATAGTCAAAAATGTCTTCGCAAATTATGTCGTAGCTCGCGCTTTAGTTCTACTGTTTAGATATATTCCTAGAGAAAATTTAGTTGAAAGTTGATAGTAGCAATTATGCGGACTAGGTCCGTAGACTGAGGATTGTCCTCATTGCTTCATAGAAGGCTTATGTCCTTAATGCACCGCTCAGTGTGCTGAACCTCAAACGTTGTCTATGGATGTTGCGAACATCTGACATACACATTTTGATAACTACGTGATAGTTCAGTTAAACGGCTTAGAGTTGAGGCACCGAAGACGTTTTGAAACGTCGCGAGACATATGAGATGTTTCGATAGCTGAAATTGGGATTTCAGGCTCGTTCCCACGTCAAGAGGTATAAGACCTCCGACGATTTTCTTAGCCCACAAACTAAGGGAGAAAATCTCAATTGTTGAGCTTGTGCTCAGATTGTCTGAGTATAAGAATCATTTGAATCGAGTGGGAGTTGATCTTCCAGATGAGATAGTGATGTTTCTCCGAAGTCATTACCACCAAGCTGCTAGAGCTTCGTGATGAACTATAATGTATCAGGGACATATATGATGAACCTTGAGATATTCGCGATGTTTGACACCACGAAAGTAGAAATCAAGTTGGAGCATCAATTGTTGATGGTTGGTGAAACCACTAGTTTCAAGAAGGGCAAGGGCAAGAAAGGGATACTTCATGAAACGACAAGTTAGTTGCTGCTCAAGTGAAGAAACCCAAAGTTGAACCCAAGCCCGAGACTAAGTGCTTCTGTAATAAAGGGGAACAGCCACTGGAGCAGAATTACCCTAGATACTTGGTAGATGATAAGGCTGGCAAGGTCGATAGAAGTATATTGGATATACATTGTGTTGATGTATACTTTACTAGTACTCCTAGTAGTACCAGGGTATTAGATACCGGTTCGGTTGCTAAGTGTTAGTAACTCGAAATAAAAGGCTGCGGAGTAAACGGAGACTAGCTAAAGGTGAGCTGGCAATATGTGTTGGAAGTTTTTCCAAGCTTGATGTGATCAAACATCGCACGCTCCCTCTACCATCGAGATTGGTGTTTGCGTTGAGCATAGACATGATTGGATTATGTCTATCGCAATATGGTTATTCATTTAGGGAGAATAATGGTTACTCTATTTATTTGAATAATACCTTCAATGGTCTTACACCTGAAATGCATGGTTTATTGAATCTCGATCGTAGTGATACACATGTTCATGCCAAAAGATATAAGATAGTAATGATAGTACCACCTACTTGTGGCACTGCCACGTAAGTCATATCAGTATAAAACGCATGAAGAAGCTCCATGTTGATGGATCTTTGGGCTCACTCGTTTTTGAAAGGATTGAGACATGCGAACCATGTTCGTTGGTAGATATGCATGAAGAAACTCTATACAGATGGATCGTTTGGACTCACTTGATTTTGAATCACTTGAGACATGCAAATCATACCACATGGGCAAGATGACTGAAAGCCTCGTTTTCAGTAAAATGGAACTAGAAAGCAACTTGTTGGAAGTAATACATTTTGATGTGTGCAGTCCAATGAGTGCTTAGGCCTGTAGTGGATATCGTTATGTTCTTACTTCACAGATGATTTGAGTAGATGTTGAGTATATTTACTTGATGAATCACGAGTCTGAATTATTGAAAGGTTCAAGTAATTTCAGGGTGAAGTTGAAAGATCGTCGTGACAAGAGGATAAAAGATCTATGATATGATCATAGAGATGAATATCTGAATTACGAGTTTGGTATAGAATTAAGACATTGTGGAAATTGTTTCACAACTAATACAGCCTGGAACACCATAGTGTGATGGTGTGTTCGAACATCATAACTGCACCCTATTGGATATGATGCATGCCATGATGTCTCTTATCAAATTACCACGATAGTTTATGGGTTAGGCATTAGAGACAAACCGCATTCACTTTAAATAGGGCACCATGTAATTCCGATGAGATGACACCGTATGAACTATGGTTTAGAGAAACCTAAGCTGTCATTTCTTAAAAGTTTGGGGCTACGACGCTTATGCGAAAAAGTTTCAGGCTGATAAGCTCGAACGCAAAGCGGATAAATGCATCTTCATAGGACACCCAAAACAGTTGGGTATACCTCCTGTCTCAGATCGGAAAACAATAAGGGATTGTTTCTAGAATCGGGTTCTTTCTCGAGGAAAAGTTTCTCCCGAAAGAATTGAGTGGGAAGATGGTGGAGACTTGATGAGGTTATTGAACCGTCTCTTCAACTAGTGTGTTGCAGGGCACAGGAAGTTGTTCCTGTGGCACCTACACCAATTGAAGTGGAAGCTTATGATAGTGATCATGAAACTTCAGATCAAGTCACTACCAAACCTCGTGGGATGAAAAAGATGCGTACTACTTCAGAATGGTACGTGGTCCTGTCTTGGAAGTCATGTTGCTAGACAACAATAAACCTACGAGCCATGGAGAAGCGATGGTGGG
Source organism: Triticum dicoccoides (assembly GCF_002162155.2). Lineage (NCBI taxonomy): Eukaryota > Viridiplantae > Streptophyta > Magnoliopsida > Poales > Poaceae > Triticum > Triticum dicoccoides. The sequence goes on along the minus strand of NC_041388.1, from coordinate 201,665,828 downwards.
CCCGGATTCTGATAAATGGCTCGAGGCCATAAAATCCGAGAGAGGATCCATGTATGAAAACAAAGTGTAGACTTTGGTAGAACGGCTCGATGGTCGTAAGGCTGTTGAGTACAGATGGATTTTAAAAGGAAGACGGACAATGATGGTAAGTATCACCATCAAGAAAGCTCGACTTGTCGTTAAGATTTTTTCCGACAAGTTCAAGGAGTTGACTGCGATGAGACTTTCTCACTCGTAGCGATGCTAAGAGTCTGTTGGAATTATATTAGCGATTACTGCATTATTTATGAAATCTTGCAGATAGGATGTCAAAACATTGTTTCCTCGACGATTTTCTTGAGGAAAGGTTGTATGTGATACAACCGGAAGGTTTTTGTCAATCCTGAAAGATGCTAATAAGTATGCAAAGCTCCAGCAATCCTTCTAAGGACTGGAGTAAGCATCTCGGAGTTGGAATGTATGCTTTGATGAGATGATCAAAGATTTTGGGTGTATACAAAGTTTATGAGAAACTTATATTTCCAAAGAAGTGAGTGGGAGCACTATAGAATTTCTGATGAGTATATGTTGTTGACATATTATGGATCAGAAATGATGTAGAATTTCTGGAAAGCATATAGGGTTATTTGGAAAGTGTTTTTCAATGGAAAGCCTGGATTAAGCTGCTTGAACGTTGAGCATCAAGATCTATAAGGATAGATCAAAACGCTTAATGGTACTTTCAAATGAGCACATACCTTGACATGATCTTGAAGGTGTTCAAGATGGATCAGTCAAAGAAGGAGTTCTTGCCTGAGTTGTAAGGTATGAAGTTAAGACTTAAAGCTCGACCACGGCAGAAGAAAGAGCAAGCACGAAGGTCGTCCCCTATGCTTTTGTCATAGGCTCTATACGGTATGCCATGCTGAGTACCGCACCTGATGTGTGCCTTGCCACATGTCTGGCAAGAGGGTACAAAGGTGATCCAGGAGTAGATCACTAGATAGCGGTCAAAATTGTCCTTGGAGTAATAAGGGCATGTTTCTCGGTTATGGAGGTGATAAAGAGTTCGACGTAAAGAGTTACGTCGATGCAAGCTTAACACCTATCCGGATAGCTCTGAGTAGAGATACCGGATACGTATAATGGAGCAACAATTTAGAATAGCTCCAAGTAGAATAGTTATTTGAAATGGCTCCAAATATAGCGTAGTAGCTGCATCTACAAGATGACATAGAGATTTGCGAAGTACATACGGATCTGAAAGATTCAGACCCGTTGACTATAACATCTCTCACAAGCATAACATGATCAAACCCAGAACTCATCGAGTGTTAATCACATGGTAATGTGAACTAGATTATTGACTCTAGTAAACTCTTTGGGTGTTAGTCACATGGGGATGTGACCTTGAGTATTAATCACATAACGATGTGAACTGGATTATTGACTCTAGTGCAAGTGGGAGACTGTTGGAAATATGCCCTAGAGGCAATAATAATAAATTGATTATTATTATATTTCCTTGTTCATGATAATCGTTTATTATCCATGCTAGAATTGTATTGATAGGAAACTCAGATACATGTGTGGATACATAGACAACACCATGTCCCTAGTAAGCCTCTAGTTGACTAGCTCGTTGATCAATAGATGGTTACGGTTTCCTGACCATGGACATTGGATGTCGTTGATAACGGGATCACATCATTAGGAGAATGATGTGATGGACAAGACCCAATCCTAAGCCTAGCACAAGATCATGTAGTTCGTATGCTAAAGCTTTTCTAATGTCAAGTATCATTTCCTTAGACCATGAGATTGTGCAACTCCCGGATACCGTAGGAGTGCTTTGGGTGTGCCAAACGTCACAACGTAACTGGGTGGCTATAAAGGTACATTAAAAGTATCTCCGAAAGTGTCTGTTGGGTTGGCACGAATCGAGACTGGGATTTGTCACTCCGTGTAAACGGAGAGGTATCTCTGGGCCCACTCGGTAGGACATCATCATAATGTGCACAATGTGACCAAGGAGTTGATCACGGGATGATGTGTTACGGAACGAGTAAAGAGACTTGCCGGTAACGAGATTGAACAAGGTATCGGGATACAGACGATCGAATATCGGGCAAGTATCGTACCGATAGACAAAGGGAATTGTATACGGGATTGATTAAGTCCTTGACATCGTGGTTCATCCGATGAGATCATCGTGGAACATGTGGGAGCCAACATGGGTATCCAGATCACGCTGTTGGTTATTGACTGGAGAGTCGTCTCGGTCATGTCTGCATGTCTCCCGAACCCGTAGGGTCTACACACTTATGGTTCGGTGACGCTAGGGTTATAGAGATATTAGTACGCGGTAACCCGAAAGTTGTTCGGAGTCCTGGATGAGATCCCGGACGTCACAAGGAGTTCTGGAATGGTCCGGAGGTAAAGAATTATATATAGGAAGTGCTATTTCGGGCATCGGGACAAGTTTCGGGGTCACCGGTATTGTACCGGGACCACCAGAAGGGTCCCGGGGGTCCAACGGGTGGGGCCACCTGCCCCGGGGGGCCACATGGGCTGTAGGGGGTGCACCTTGGCCTACATGGGCCAAGGGCACCAGCCCCTAGAGGCCCATGCGCCAAAGGGACAAGAGGAGGGGAGAGTCCTAAAGGGGGAAGGCACCTCCGAGGTGCCTTGGGGAGGATGGACTCCTCCCCACTTGGCCGCACCCTTCCTTGGAGGAAGGGGCAAGGCTGCGCCCTCCCCCTCTCCCTTGGCCCTATATATAGTGAGGGCAAGGGAGGGCAGCAATACCCAAGCCCTGGTGCCTCCCTCTCCCTCCCATGACACATCTCCCTCCTCCCGCAGTGCTTGGCGAAGCCCTGTTGGAATCCCGCTACTTCCACCACCACGCCGTCGTGCTGCTGGATCTCCATCAACCTCTCCTCCCCCCTTGCTGGATCAAGAAGGAGGAGACGTCGCTGCTCCGTACGTGTGTTGAACGCGGAGGTGTCGTCCGTTCGGCGCCAGGATCATCGGTGATTTGGATCACGACGAGTACGACTCCATCAACCCCGTTCTCTTGAACGCTTCCGCGCGCGATCTACAAGGGTATGTAGATCCACTCCTCCCTCGTTGCTAGATGACTCCATAGATAGATCTCGGTGACACGTAGGAAAATTTTGAATTTATGCTACGTTCCCCAACATCTGCCACTCCTTGACGGTCTCCACAAAAATACCTTTGGCCCACGTGACATTGGGCAGCTTGCTCACCACGGCACCTCTGCACTCCACCTGCTGGCCATCCACCACTTTCGGCTTCAATTTGAAGATCTTGAGCGACATTCCGAAGTGGGGTTGGATGACGAGATGTTGAGGAAAGAGTTCGGGGCTAGATCATGGAAATCTAGCCCGTAATAGAACATAATGAAGGAAATATGCCCTAGATGCAATAATAAAGTTACTATTTATTTCATTATATCATGATAAATGTTTATTAGGCATGCTAGAATTGTATTAATCGGAAACATGATACATGTGTGAATACATGGACATACATAGTGTCACTAGTATGCCTCTACTTGACTAGCTCATGGATCAAAGAGGGTTATGTTTCCTAGCCATAGACATGAGTTGTCATTTGATTAACGGGATCACATCATTAGGAGAATGATGTGATTGACTTGACCCATTCCGTTAGCTTAGCACTTGATCGTTTAGTATGTTGCTATTGCTTTCTTCATGACTTATACTTGTTCCTATGACTATGAGATTATGCAAGTCCCGTTTACCGGAGGAACACTTTGTCTGGTACCAAACGTCACAACGTAACTGGGTGATTATAAAGGTGCTCTACAGGTGTCTCCAAAGGTTCTTGGTGGGTTGGCATATTTCGAGATTAGGATTTGTCACTCCGATTGTCGGAGAGGTATCTTTGGGCCCACCCGGTAATGCACATCACTATAAGCCTTGCAAGCATTGTAACTAATGAGTTAGTTGCGGGATAATGTATTACGGAACGAGTAAAGAGACTTGCCAGTAACGAGACTGAACTAGGTGTTGAGATACCGATGATTGAATCTCGGGCAAGTAACATACCAATGACAAAGGGAACAACGTATGTTGTTATGCGGTTTGACTGATAAAGATCTTCGTAGAATATGTGGGAGGCAATATGAGCATCCAGGTTCCACTATTGGTTATTGTCCGGAGACGTGTCTCGGTCATGTCTACTTAGTTCTCGAACCCGTAGGGTCCGCACGGTTAAAGTTTCGGTGACGGTTATATTACGAGTTTATGTGTTTTGATGTACCGAAGGAAGTTCAGAGTCCCGGATGTGATCACAGACATGACGAGGAGTCTCGAAATGGTCGAGAGATAAAGATTGATATATTGGAAGCCTATATTTGGATATCATAAATATTCTCGGTGAAATTGGGATTTTACCGGAGTACCGGGGGTTACCGGAAACCCCCCAGGGGTTTAATGGGCCAAGATGGGCCTTAGTGGAGAAAAGGAGGGGCTGCCAGGGCAGGCCGCACGCCCCCTCCCCCTCTAGTCCGAATTGGGCAAGGATGGGGGTGGGGCCCCCCTTTGCTTCCTCTCTCCGTCCTCCTTCTCCCTTCTCCTACTCCAATTAGGAAAGGAGGGAGTCCTACTCTCGCTGGGAGTAGAACTTCTCCCTGGCGCGCCTCCTCCTGGCCGGCCTCCTCCACCCTTGCTCCTTTATATACGGGGGCAGGGGGCAGCTCTATACATAACAATTGATCATTGATCTTTTAGCCATGTGAGGTGCCCCCCTCCACCATAATCCACCTCGATCATATCGTAGCAGTGCTTAGGTGAAGCCCTGCGTCGGTAGCATCATCATCATTGTCATCACGCCGGCGTGCTGACGGAACTCTTCCTCAAAGCTCTGCTAGATCGGAGTTCTTAGGACGTCATCGAGCTGAACGTGTGCTGATCTCGGAGGTGCCATGCGTTCGGTACTTGGATCGGTCAGATCGTGAAGACGTATGACTACATCAACCACGTTGTGCTAACGCTTCCGCTTTCGGTCTATGAGTGTACGTGGACACACTCTCCCCTCTCATTGCTATGCATCACCATGATCCTGCGTGTGCGTAGGAAATTTTTTGGAATTACTACGGTACCAAACAGTGGTATCAGAGCCAGGTTTTATGCATTGATGTTATATGCACGAGTAGAACACAAGTGAGTTGTGGGCGATATAAAGTCATACTGCTTACCAGCATGTCATACTTTGGTTCAGCGATATTGTTGGATGATGTGGCCCGGACCGACATTACGCGTACGCTTATGTGAGACTGGTTCTACCGACGTGCTTTGCACACAAGTGGCTGCCGGGTGTCACTTTCTCCAACTTTAGTTGAACCGAGTGTGGCTACGCCCAGTCCTTGAGAAGGTTAAAACAACACTAACTTGTCGAACTATCGTTGTGATTTTGATGTGTAGGTAAGAACGGTTCTTGCTCAGCCCGTAGTAGCAACGTAAAACTTGCAACAACAAAGTAGAGGACATCTAACTTGTTTTTGCAGGGCATGTTGTGATGTGATATGGTCAAGACGTGATGAAATATAAGTTTTCGTATGAGATGATCATGTTTTATTGAAGTTATCGGCAACTGGCAGAAGCCTTATGGTTGTCTCTTTATTGCATAAGATGCAAGTGCCAAATAATTGCTTTACTTTATTGCTATGTGATAGCAATATTTGCAAGAGCAATAGTTGGCAAGACGACCATGTGATGACACATTGATATAGATCAAGATGATGGATATCATGGTGTCATGCCGGTGACGATGGAGATCATGACGATGCTTTGGAGATGGAGATCAAAGGCACAAGATGATGATGGCCATATCATGTCTCATATTTTGATTGCATGTGATGTTTATCTTTTATACATCTCTTTTTGCTTAGATAGACGGTAGCATTATAAGATGATCTCTCACTAAATTTCAAGGTATAAGTGTTCTCCCTGAGTATGCACCGTTGCGAAAGTTCTTCGTGCTGAGACACAACCTGATGATCGGGTGTGATAAGCTCTACGTTTAAATACAACGGGTGCAAAACAGTTGCACACACGGAATACTCGGGTTAAACTTGACGAGCCTAGCATATGCAGATATGGCCTCGGAACACTGAGACCGAAAGGTCGAGCGTGAATCATATAGTAGATATGATCAACATAGTGATGTTCACCATTGAAACTACTCCATCTCACGTGATGATCGGACATGGTTTAGTTGATATGGATCACGTGATCACTTAGAAGATTAGAGGGATGTCTATCTAAGTGGGAGTTCTTAAGTAATTTGATTAATTGAACTTCAATTTATCAAGAACTTAGTCCTGGTAGTATTAGCATATCTATGTTGTAGATCAATAGCTCGCATTTAGCTCCCCTGTTTTATTTTTGATATGTTCCTAGAGAAAACTAAGTTGAAAGATGTTAGTAGCAATGATGCAGATTGGATCCGTGATCTAAGGATTATCCTCATTGATGCACAGAAGAATTATGTCCTTGATGCACCGCTAGGTGACAGACCTATTGCAGGAGCAGATGCAGACGTTATGAACGTTTGGCTAGCTCAATATGAGGACTACTTGATAGTCTAGTGCACCATGCTTAACGGCTTAGAATCGGGACTTCAAAGACGTTTTGAACGTTATGGACCATATGAGATGTTCCAGGAGTTGAAGTTAATAATTCAAGCAAATACCCGAGTTGAGAGATATGAAGTCTCCAACAAGTTCTATAGCTAAAAGATGGAGGAGAATAGCTCAAGCAGTGAGCATGTGCTTGGATTGTCTGGGTACTACAATCGCTTGAATAAAGTGGGAGTTAATCTTCCTGATTAGTGATTGACAGAATTCTCTAGTCACCATCACCAAGTTAGTAGAACTTCATGATGAACTATAGTATGCAAGGGATCACGAAAACGATTCCCGAGATTTTCATGATGATGAAATCGATGAAGGTAGAAATCAAGAAAAGCATCAAGTGTTGATGGTTGACAAGACCACTAGTTTCAAGAAAAGGGCAAAGGGAAGAAGGGGAACTTCAAAAAGAACGCCAAGCAAGTTTCTACTCATGAGAAGAAGCCCAAGTCTAGACCTAAGCCTGAGACTAAGTGCGTCTACTGTAAAGGAAATGGTCACTGGAAGTGGAACTGCCCTAGATACTTGGCGGATAAGAAGGATGGCAAAGTAAACAAAGGTATATTGGATATACATGTTATTGATGTGTACTTTACTAGTGTTTATAGCAACCCCTCGGTATTTGATACTAGTTCAGTTGCTAAGAGTAGTAACTTGAAACGGGAGTTGCAGAATAAACAAAGACTAGTCGAGGGTGAAGTGATGATGTGTGTTGGAAGTGGTTCCAAGATTGATATGATCATCATCGCACACTCCCTATACTTTCGGGATTAGTGTTGAACCTAAATAAGTGTTATTTGGTGTTTGCGTTGAGCATGAATATGATTTGATCATGTTTATTGCAATACGGTTATTCATTTAATTCAGAGAATAATTGCTATTCTGTTTACATGAATAAAACCTTCTATGGTCATACACCCAATGAAAATGGTCTGTTGGATCTCGATCGTAGTGATGCACATATTCATAATATTGAGATGCAAAGTTAATAATGATAGTGCAACTCATTTGTGGCACTGCCGTTTGGGTCATATTGGTGTAAAGCGCATGAAGAAACTCCATGCTGATGGGCTTTCGGAATCACTTGATTATGAATCACTTGATGCTTGTGAACCATGCCTCATGGGCAAGATGACTAAGACTCCGTTCTCCGGAACAACGGAGTGAGCAACTGACTTATTTGAAATAATACATACTGATGTATGTGGTCCGATGAGTGTTGAGGCTCGCGGTGGGAATCGTTATTTTCTGACCTTCACAGATGATTTGAGCAGATATGGGTATATCTACTTGATGAAACATAAGTCGGAAACATTTGAAAGGTTCAAAGAACTTCAGAGTGAAGTGGAAAATCATCGTGACAAGAAAATAAAGTTTCTATGATCTGATCGCAGAGACAAATATTTGAGTTACGAGTTTGGTCTTCAATTAAAAACAATGTGGAATAGTTTCACAAATTCGTGCCACCTGGAACACCACAGCATAATGGTGTGTCCGAACATCATAACCGTACTATTATTGGATATAGTGCAATCTATGATGTTTCTTACCGATTTACCACTATAGTTTTGGGGTTATGCATTTTAGACATCTGCATTCACGTTAAAAAGGGAACCATCTAAATCCGTTGAGACGACACCGTATGAACTGTGGTTTGGCAAGAAACCAAAGTTGTCGTTTCTTAAAGTTAGGGGTTGCGATGCTTATGTGAAAAAGTTTCATCTTGATAAGCTCAAACCCAAGTCAGAGAAGTGCGTCTTCATAGGATACCCAAAAGTAACTATTGGGTACACCTTCTATCACAGATCCAAAGGCAAGATTTTTGTTGCTGAGAATGGATCCTTTCTAGAGAAGGAGTTTCTCTTGAAAGAAGTGAGTGGGAGGAAAGTAGAACTTGACGAGGTAACTGTACCTGCTCCCTTATTGGAAAGTATTTCATCACATAAATCTGTTTCTGTGACTCCTACACCAATTAGTGAGGAAGCTAATGATGATGATCATGTAACTTCAGATCAAGTTACTACCGAACCGGGTAGGTCAACCAGAGTGAGATCCGCACCAGAGTGGTACGGTAATCCTGTTCTGGAGGTCATATTAATTGACCATGACGAACGTACGAACTATGAGGAAGCGATGATGAGCCCAGATTCCGCGAAATGGCTTGAGGCCATGAAATCTAAGATGGGATCCATGTATGAGAACAAAGTGTGGACTTTGGTTGACTTGCCCGATGATCGGCAAGCCATAGAAAATAAATGGATCTTCAAGAGGAAGACGGACGCTGATAGTAGTGTTACTATCTACAAAGCTAGACTTGTCAAAAAAGGTTTTGACAAAGTTCCAGGTGTTAACTACGATGAGATTTTCTCACTCGTAGTGATGCTTAAGTCTGTCCGAATCATGTTAGCAAATTGCCACATTTTATGAAATTTGGCAAATGGATGTCAAAACTACATTCCTTAATGGATTTCTTAAAGAAGAGTTGTATATGATGCAACCAGAAGGTTTTGTCGATCCTAAAAGTTCTAACAAAGTAAACAAGCTCCAGCGATCCATCTATGGACTGGTGCAAGCATCTCGGAGTTGGAATATATGCTTTGATAAAGTGATCAAAGCATGTAGTTTTATACAGACTTGTCGTAAAGACTGTATTTACAAGAAAGTGAGTGGGAGCACTACAACATTTTTGATAAATATATGTGAATGCCATATTGTTGATCGGAAATAATGTAGAATTTTCTGGAAAGCATAAAGGAGTTTTTCAAATAAAGACATCGGTGAAGCTACTTACATATTGAGCATCAAGATCTATAGATATAGATCAAGACGCTTGATAAGTTTTTCAATGAGTACATACCTTGACAAGATTTTGAAGTAGTTCAAAATGGAATAGTCAAATAAAGAGTTCTTACCTGTGTTACGACGTGTGAAATTGAGTAAGACTCAAAGCCCGACCACGGCAGAAGATAGAAAGAGAATGAAAGTCATTCCCTATGCCTCAGCCATAGTTTCTATAAAGTATGCCATGTTGTGTACCAGATCTATTGTATACCCTACACTGAGTTTGGCAAGGGAGTACAATAGTGATCTAGGAGTTGATCACTGGACGGCGGTCAAAATTATCCTTAGTGGAATAAGGATACGTTTCTCGATTATGGAGGTGACAAACGGTTCGTCGTAAAGGGTTACCTCGATGCAAATTTTGATAATGATCCAGATGACTCTAAGTCTCAATCTAGATACATTTTGAAAGTGGGAGCAATTAGCTAGAGTAGCTCCATGCAGAGCATTGTTGACATAGAAATTTGCAAAATACATACGGATCTGAATGTGACAGACTTGTAGACTAAACTTCTCTCACAAGCAAAACATGATGACACCTTAGTACTCTTTGGGTGTTAATCACATAGCGATGTGAACTAGATTATTGACTCTAGTAAACCCTTTGGGTGTTAGTCACATGACGATGTGAACTATGGGTGTTAATCACATGGTGATGTGAACTATTAGTGTTAAATCACATGGCGATGTGAACTAGATTATTGACTCTAGTGCAAGTGGGAGGCTGAAGGAAATATGCCCTAGAGGAAATAATAAAGTTATTACTTATTTCCTTATATCATGATAAATTTTTATTATTCATGCTAGAATTGTATTAACCAAAAACATGATACATGTGTGAATACATAAACATACAGAGTGTCACTAGTATGCCTCTACTTGACTAGCTCGTTGATCAAAGATGGTTATGTTTCCTAGCCATAGACATGAGTTGTCATTTGATTAACGGGATCACATCATTAGGAGAATGATGTGATTTACTTGACCCATTCCGTTAGCTTAGCACTTGATCGTTTAGTATGTTGCTATTGCTTTCTTCATCACTTATACATGTTCCTATGACTATGAGATTAAGCAACTCCCGTTTACCGAAGGAACACTTTGTGTGGTACCAAACATCACAACATAACTGGGTGATTATAAAGCTTCTCTACAGGTGGCTCCGAAGGTACTTGTTGGGTTGGCGTATTTCGAGATTATGAATTGTCACTCCGATTGTCGGAGAGGTATCTCTAGGCCCCCTCGGTAATGCACATCACTATAAGCCTTGCAAGCATTGTAACTAATGAGTTAGTTGCGGGATGATGTATTAGGGAACGAGTAAAGAGAGTTGCCAGTAACGAGATTGAACTAGGTATTGAGATACCGATGATCGAATCTCGGGCAAGTAACATACCGATGACAAAGGGAACAATGTATGTTGTTATGCGGTTTGACCGATAAAGATCTTCATAGAATATGTGGGAGACAATATGAGCATCCAAGTTCCGCTATTGGTTATTGGCCGGAGACGTGTCTCGGTCATGTCTACATAGTTCTCGAACCCGTAGGGTCCGCACGCTTAAAGATTTGGTGACGGTTATATTATGAGTTTATGTGTTTTGATGTACCGAAGGAAGTTTGGAGTCCCGAATGTGATCACGGACATGATGAGGAGTCTCGAAATGGTCGATACATAAAGATTGATATATTGGAAGCCTATATTTGGATATCGGAAATGTTCCAGGTGAAATCGGGATTTTACCGGAGTACTCGGGGTTACCGCAAACCCCCCAGGGGTTTAATGGGCCATGATGGGACTTGGTGGAGAAGAGGAGGGGCTGCCAGGGCAAGCCGCACGCCCCCTCCCCATCTAGTCCGAATTGGACAAGGAGGGGGGCGGCGCCCCCCTTTCCTTCCTCTCTCCCTCCTCCTTCCCCCTTCTCCTACTCCAACTAGGAAAGGAGGGAGTCCTACTCCCGCTGGGAGTAGGACTCCTCCCTGGCGCGCCTCCTCCTGGCCCGCCTCCTCTCCCCCCTTGCTCCTTTATAAACGGGGGCAGGGGGCACCTCTAGACACAAAAATTGATCATTGATCTTTTAGCCGTGTGCGGTGTCCCCCTCCACCATAATCCACCTCAATCATATCGTAGCAGTGCTTAGGCGAAGCCCTGCATCGGTAGCATCATCATCACCATCATCACGCCGTTGTGCTGAAGGAACTCTCCCTTGAAGCTCTGCTGGATCGGAGTTCATGGAACGTGATGGAGCTGAACGTGTGCTGAACTCGGGGGTGCCGTGTGTTCGGTACTTGGATCGGTCGGATCGTGAAGACGTACGACTACATCAACCGCGTTGTGCTATGCTTCCGCTTTCGGTCTATGAGGGTACGTGGACACACTCTCCCCTCTCGTTGCTATGCATCACCATGATCCTGCGTGTGCGTAGGAAATATTTTAAATTACTATGTTATCAAACACATATGTCTGCAGACGAAAGGGTGGAGAGGAAACCCTAACCCGCAGACGAAGTGGGGGATGAACACCACCCTCTCATTAGGCTTCGGGGTGGGGACGATTTGCCCCTTGGCTAGAAGCCGGTGGGCCATTTCTTTCTCCAGGTACCCGGCCTCCCGAAGCTTGGTGATGTCCTTCTCCTTAACGGAGGAGGCCATCCACTTGCCTTGCCCTCTAGATCCAGACATCGTTGAATGCTTCCTTGAGGCGGAAAAGACAAGGACATGGGCGCTGGAGCTCGAGAATGGAAGGGCAGAGAAAGAGAGAAGGTTTCGGTGAAGAAAGGGAATCCTTATCTCCTTATAAAGGCGGTGAATATCAAGCGCCTCCTCACTCACCTTAAAAACTCGCCTGTTCACAAGGCTGTGCGAACGGCACGGTTGGATTACCCACGCCCGTATTAATGAGAATCCCGCAATAAGGGGACACGGTCTCCGCTTCTACAAGACGTGCCAATAAAAACCGCGTCTTAAAATGTGGGACGACATATGAAAATGGTTCAAAATAATGACCGGTCAGACAAGATGTCACATTGCAGAAAGTTGTCAGCAGATTTAACTCGTGAAATATTATACTCTCTGCGGTTGTGTGTGGTACTTGGGTTACAGATCCGGATACATTCTTTATGTCCGAAGACAATTTTGTAGAAGGGAACCCGCCTTGCAATGCCGAAGACAATCTGCGCGCCGGACACTTCGTCATTGAAGCCTGGTTCAGGGGCTACTGAGGGAGTCCTGGACTAAGGGGTCCTCGGGCGTCCGGCCTGTTAGCCACGGGCCGGACTGATGGGCTGTGAAGATACAAAAGATCGAAGACTCTACCCGTGTCCGGATGGGACTCTCCTTGGCATGGAAGGCAAGCTTGATGACCAAATATGAAGATTCCTTTCACTGTAACCGACTTTATGTAACCCTAGATCCATCCGGTGTCTATATAAACTGGAGGGCTAGATTCTTAGAGAGAGGACAATCATAATCAGATAGGCTAGACTTCTAGGGTGTAGCCATTACAATCTCGTGGTAGATCAACTGTTGTAACCCCCATACTCATCAATATTTATCTAGCAGGACGTAGGGTTTTACCTCCATCAAGAGGGACCGAACCTGGGTAAACATTGTGTTCCCTGTCTCCTGTTACCATCAACCTCAGACGCACAGTTCGGGACCCCCTACCCGAGATCCGCCGGTTTTGACACCGACGGCGGGTCATTAGTGCTGTAAGGGCTGCCATGGACTTTGGCTTTTCTTAGCCGAGGTGTCGGGTGAGCCATTCGTCACGGATGCTATGTTTGAAGGCTGTTAGGGCTTCGGCATCCGGACAGTCGACAATCTGGTTCTTTTTAATTAGGAACCTGGTCCAGAATTTCCTGGCCGACTCTCCGGGCTGTTGGACTATATGACTGAGGTCATCGGCATCCGGAGGCTGGACATAAGTGCCTTGGAAGTTGTCTCTAAAGGCATCTTCCAATTCTTCCTAGCTTCCACTAGAGTTTTCTGAGAGGCTGTTTAACCAGTGCCTAGCTGGCCCCTTAAGTTTTAGGGGAATGTATTTAATGGCGTGTAGATCATCACCGCGAGTCATGTGAATGTGGAGAAGAAAATCTTCAATCCATATTGCGGGATATGTTGTGCCATCGTAGGATTCGATGTTCACAGGTTTAAACCCTTCAGGGAACTCATGCTCCATTACCTCATCGGTGAAGCATAGGGGGTGTGCGGCGCCTCTGTATCGGTCCATGTCACGACGCAGTTCGGATGGAGTCTATATGCGGTTTTCACCCCGGGGTTGGTTGTGTTTATCCCACCAGGCTTGATAGCCCGCCTCTCACGCCGGAGCACACCCCGTGATCCCTAGATTGACCTAGTTTGACCTGCCCTATTTTCCAGGTCTTGTCATGGGTCGTTTGCGTATCTCCGAGTTGTTATTTCTCTACTTTTACGGCAAGGTGGTGCGGGCTGGTGTTCGGCTAGAGTTGCCGCTCTGTCTCGGCCATGTGTTGGTCTATCGGGTCTGTCAGCCGTATTACGCATGGGTGGTATGGGCTCCAACGCCTCATCGTTGAATTGGGATAGCAGCTTACGCTTTCGGTAACTCTTTGCTAGGCTTTCAAGGCCGTATTCTTCAGCTGCCAGGACATTGGTCCATCTGTCATTGAGCAGATCTTGTTCGGTTTGAAGCTTATGTTATTTCTTTATTAGGCTTCCAGGCGTGGCTATTAGCCGGCGCTTGAAGCACTCTTGTTCGAGGGGTTCCTCTGGCACGATAAAATCTTCGTCGCTGAGGCTTACATCGTCCTCAGAGAGTGCTAGATAGTTGCTGTCCTCCGAGTCGTTGTTCCCTGTTTGTTCGTTAGGGTCAACTTTCCCGTCTTCTCGATCATCCAAGTCGGATGTTGGTTCGATGGGGTTTTCTTGGTCTTCGGTGTTCTCTGGAGTATCATTGTCTTTGGTGTTGGTATTGCTGTTCTTACTGCGACGCGATTTAGAGTGGCGCCGCTGACATCGACATTTCGGCGGTATCTCAGGAGGTTCATCCTCGAGTGGGTTTTTCTCATCATCATTGTCACTGTTTTTAGGTGTATCCACCATATATACGTCATACGAGGAGGTGGCCGTCCAACGTCTGGTGACCGACGAGTTTTGGGCCTGCTCCTCTCTGGCATCATCGTCCATACCGTCGATGTCTTCTGAGGCGTAATCAAGCATGTCGGTTAGGTCCTCGGTAGTGGCTATGAAGTGGGTGGTGGGTGGGAAGTAAAATTCCCTATTTGCAGCCCCTAGTCCGGGCTAGGCGTGATTCAGAAGCGGTTCCTCCGTGATGAAGATGGATCGCATTAGGTCCAAAGCCTCGTTTAAGAGCGGGATTTGGACATGGTCGGAAGTTTCTGGGCCGAGCTCGCATGACGTGGGCCTCCAGGGTTTGGAAGTAGTATCCGAAGAAGAGTCCGACCTTGCAATTATTGTCGGAGACGCTATTCTATCGATGTTGAGCTCTAAGGCTGCGGAGAGTCCGGCGGGCTCTAGACTCCCGTCTTTGGACCTGATGACGTGCTCCGGATCTAAGGCTGGGGCGGTGGTTGAGGCCGCGAACCCTTGGAAGATCAAGTCTCCTCGGATATCAGTGACATAGTTCAGGTTAACAACACAGATGTGGTGACCAGGGGCACAGCTGTCGATCTGCTCCAGGTGGCCAACCGAGTTGGCCTGCAGTGCGGAGCCGCCGAATACAAAGATCTGGCCGGGGAGAGAAATCTCCTTCGTGGCTGCATTGTTGTAGATGATTGATGGAGCCATCGAGCCTTTCGATGATGTCATAGTGGAACTCTCAATGAAAGCACCAATGTCAGTGTCAAAACCGACAGATATCGGGTAGGGGGTCCCGAACTGTGCGTCTAAGGATTGATGGTAACAGGAGACAAGGGATATGATGTTTGCCCAGGTTCGGGCCCTGTTGATGGATCTAATACCCAACGTCCTGCTTGATTGACTTTAATGAGTATAAGGGTTACAAGAGTTGATCTACTACGAGATCATAATGGCTAAACCCTAGATGTCTAGCCTGTATGATTATGATTGTTTCTACGGACTAAACCCTCCGGTTTATATAGACACGGGAGGGGGCTAGGGTTGTACAAAGTCAGTTTACAGCGAAAGGAATATTCATATCCGCACACTAAGCTTTCCTTCCACGCCAAGGAGAGTCCCATCCGGACACGAGGGAAGGCCTTCTATCTTGTATCTTCACGACCCATCTGTCCGGCTCACATCACGTAGCCCAGACACCCAAGGACCCCATAATCCAGGACTCCCACAATCGCTGCAGCATTTGCTTAACTGGCTTGAACCCCTTTATTATGTTGAAGCTGTGTTCGGCGAGTCTGCGTGTGATTCCTGGCATATCCGAAGGATGCCAGGCAAAGATGTCCCAATTCTCGCACAGGAATGCTCTTAGAGCGGCATCGACCATTGGATCCATTTGTGCTCCAATGGCTGCTGTTTTATTAGGATCCGTCGAGTGAACTTGGAATTTGACTATTTCGTCTGCTAGCTTGAAATAAGTGAACTTAGGCCTTATATCGAAGATTACATCGTCTCTATCCACTATGGAATGCAGAGCGGTGAGCTCCTCGGACGCAAGGTCGTCGAATAGTGCCTCGAGGGCCAGGGATGTGGTTTTGTTTTCGGCGCGGAGTGCTATGTCTGGATCACTGGTGATAGTGATAACTCCGTTGGTCCCGAGCATTTTGAGCTTCATGTACCCGTAATGGGGTATGGCTTGAAAGCGTGTCAATGCGTCTCTCCCCAACAGGGCGTGATATCCGTTGTTGAAAGGTGCCACATGGAAAATTAACTCTTCATACCTATAGTTCTCCGGCGTGCTGAATACCACATCAAGTTTAATTTTCCCGAACATCGCGCTTCTCGACTGGGGATAATGCCTCGAAAGGTGGTATTGCTCGGCTCGATGCAGCTCTTGTTTATTTGCATTTAATTGAGTGTGTCCTTATAGATGAGTTTCAGTTCACTGTCGCCGTCCATGAGCACTTTAGCGAGCCGAAAGCCATCGACGATTGGATTTATGACCAAAGCGGTTGGTGCGCGGACTGATCGAGCCCTTGGTTCGTCATTGGCGGTGAAAGTTATTATCATATCATTACAAGTGTTTACTGCGACTACTTGGTTGACTTCGCGAGCTCACGGAGTGCCCTTTTACGCCGATTACTTGAAGAAAAGGTCTCGAAGACCATGAAGACGTTGAGACCGTCGTCCTCCGGAGGGTATTTCTCCGAGGTCGTATTGGTGAGGATAGCCTCACCGCTCTTGGCACTTTCCGGGGTACCCAACATGCCCGAAGGCTGTGTGTTGGTTCGGAATTCGACGTCGTGTGTATCTGACAGGGCTTGTCGAGCCATTCATCAAGGACAGTTATGTGTCTCGTTAAGGGTTTAATTTTCTTTTCTGTAGGGTGATGATCAGGTGCCCTGTGAGGTTGCATCCTTTTTGCCCGTCCGGTGAGTAGCTTAAAGGTCAACGGTTCCCACCGAGTTGTTTGGGCTTTCCAGGCGCTTTCCATGGCGCAATATTTTTGTACTATGTGTGCCAAATTTGCAATGTGCAGAATGCGGCGTCAGTTGAGGGCATTGAGGATCCCCTCGTCTGTACAGTTGTGGCAAAATACTGAAACCGCATCGTCGTTGCAGCAATCTTTGATCTTGTTTTGAACAAGGAGGAATCTCGCCCAAAAGTGATGGGCTATTTCCTGAGGTTGCTGTCGTACGTACATTAGATCGCATATGTCTGGAGGACCGGAATTGCTTGGGGAATATTGCTTGTGGTGGGTGGGCGGGCTTAAATCCGAACCCTGGCCCACTATGGGATTCGGAGTTTTTAGAATTTCTGAGGTCAGTAGCCCAGGATCTAGAGTATCCTAGGAGTTTTCAGGCTCGACGCCTGGTTCTATGTTCGGAGGATAGGAAGTCTCTTCCCGAAGATGGGTATCCGGCTCGCAGGGCTCGAAAATCCGAACATAGCTTGTTCTCAGCATATGGGGACAGTTATCCTTGGCTTGCTCCTCCACATCCGCAACCGGATGGGTGATCGACGGGGACCTGATTTCCCTCTGATCGAGGTTAAGCCCGATCCGATCGTAGTCTGTTGCGACCCCTAGGGCAGCCATGCAATCTAGTAGGTCATTCAAAGATGAAACATCTGCCGGATCCATCTTGTCGGAGTGTTCGAGGCCAATGCGGAGATGATTTTTGGTGGTTTGGGGACCGGCTTTGGCTTAACGGCCGAACGGTCGCCCATGGAAAAACTGCCGAGCTGGAGGATCTTCCTAGGAGCTAGGGCCCTTTGAGAGGTGGTTTTGTCATTGACGACAAGGCGAGCCATCGATCCTTCTATTGACGACACAGAGGAACTCTCAATGAAAGCACCAATGTCGGTGTCAAAATCGGCTGATCTCGGGTAGGGGGTCTCGAACTGTGCGTCTGAGGATCAAAGGTAATAGGAGACGGGGGACACGATATGTACCTAGGTTCAAGCCCTCTTAATGGATGTAATACCCTACTTCCTGCTTGATTGACTTTGATGAGTATAGGGGTTACAAGAGTCAATCTACCTCAAGATCATAATGGCTAAACCCTAGATGTCTAGCCTGTATGATTTGTGATTGCCTCTATGGACTAAACCCTCCAGTTTATATAGACACCGGAGGGGGCTAGGGTTGTACAGAGTTGGTTTACAGAGAAAGGAAACTACTCATCTGGCCGCCAAGCTTGCTTTCCACACAACAGAGAGTCTCATCTGAACACGGGGGGAAGTATTCTATCTTGTATCTTCACGGCCCATCATTCCGGCCCGTATCACATAGCCCGGACACCCGAAGACCCCCTTATCCAGGACTACCTCACCCCTCCCGCCGGTGTTGTCGGCTATGGTCCAGGGCCACCGCGGGCACTAGGGGCGCAGGGTAGCATGGCAGAGGTGGCGCTGATGAAGAAGAGGCCCCACGTGAAATCCCGTTGGTGAGGGCGGTGACCGAAGAAGGGGAATAGGCGAACTGATGGGTGTGAGTGCCAGAAAGGTAGGAGACAGGGAAGTCCGTGTAGTGCATGGTGCGGAACAGAAGCGACCTGGAGAAGGAGGTTGATGCGGCGACAGCTACAAAGGGTGGTAGCAGTGGCGGCAGTGGGTTACGGTATGGGTATATGGGTGGAGGGAGAGAGAGGGGGGAGAAAGCGACGGCGGCGAGGGCTAACGACAATGGCGATGGTCAGAGATGATGGCAGTGGTGAGGGCTAGCGACGGCGGCGATGACTACCAGAGATGATGGCAGTGGTGGTGACAACGAGTGAAGAGGATCGAGAGAAGGTTGATACCATGTAGAGAAAATATTTGATGCAACACACTTTGATTAATCGTATGCCACAGCATATATAGAGTACAAGAGTCGGCCAATATCTCAACTGTATCCTCAATACAAGGAAGATATCGGGAGATATGGTGTGCTAGGAAAGAATATGAAGAAATTCTAACATGCCTAATGTATATGCAATACGTATATATTCAACATGATGTCGTAACAAAAGTAGGGTAAAGTTGAATATAGATTTTAGCGGAGTTTACACTTGATAGCAATACATGAATATATCACCTATCTTATTTACCTAAGAAAATCATCTCCACTAACTTATTTATATCAACATGAAAGCATGACACCTCACCATATAATTATGAATGGGATAAGACCCACCCCAAGGTGTAATCATGAATCGAAAAAAGACCCATCACAACATTCAACCATGGATGGTAAAATATTTTATTCAATTATGCTATACATTCAATAAATACCGTTAGAACTATACATAATCAAATATATAAATCATATGTATTATTAACTTTGATCTTCATGCTTTCAAACCAAAATTTCATCAATCAATTCCAGGAGAAACGAGTGGGGTACTCTGGTACATATAAATAAGTGTTCCCCATTCAAATGCTCGGGTACTCACCCAGTGTATATACTAGTTAAATACCCGTGTGTTACATGATGAGACAATACTAAAGAGTGGTGATGTGTGACCAATTGTCCCCAGCCACGATGGCATCTACTGTTGTGGGATAAAAAGGGTAGGTCTTGAGGGGTGAATAGACTATAACAAGGCCAAACTAGCAATTTTAATTCTCTTGAAGTTCTAGGCAGATTTTAGCACAAGTTAGGAGACAAGGAATGCACCCTACACATGCCTATCTAGAGCATGGGCAGCAGAAATTAAACAACATGCACGTGCGAGAAAGTAAGGTGTAGAGTTTAGTAGGTTTTACAAACGAAGGTTGACACAAAGATTTTTCTCGTAGTTCCAATAGGTGGTGCTATCATACATCCACATTGATGAAGGGTTCAATCCAACGGGATAGCGGTTGTGCGAGTCCATAGAAGGCTCCACACACGAAGGGTCCACAAAGAAGCAACCTTGTGTATTCCGCAATGGCTTACATCAACGAAGCACTAGCCTCACTCAGGGTAGATCTTCATGAAGTAAGCGATGTCCTTGCCCTTACAAACTATTCGGTCTGCCCTTATGGGTACGGTGATTGAAAAGGTTCAGTCTGCGAACTGAGCGAAGACTACACCAGCCTTTTAAGAGGCTTTGAGGTATGTGCTTTATAGTATGCTTTAAAAGAATGCTTGTGTATAGATAGTAGCCCCTGAGACTCTGTTCGGTGTTTGGAAAGAAAATCGAATAGAGGATCTAATAACTCATGCGGGAAACTAACACACATATCTGTTTGAACAAGTAGGCCGCAAAGCAGGTGTCAGCTGCCCATGCCGCCGAAGCATCCGAGCTAAGGCGGAAGCTAGAAGAAACACAAGGTATGTAATACCGAAGCACGTCTGAAATGATGTCAGCTATGATGTAGCATCTCAATGAGTTTCGTAATTATGTTTGCAGCTGACACGTCTGAGGTCAAGGCCCTCAAGAGTGTGCTGGCCAAGGCCAAGAAGGAGGCAGAGGAGGAACGAGCCTCCCACCTTAAACATGAATCGTGGGTGGAGGAAGTCCAGCAAGAGCTCAAGGACGCCATAGGCAAATGTGATTCCTTATAGCGCAAGAGTTTGGAGCAGAATTCCGAACTTGCCAAGGCACTCCAAAGTGCACAAGAAGCCCGGGCCGAAGCCCAAGCCGCTGTCCAGGAGATCTAGGATGCAAGGCAAATTGCGGCGGGTAAGGCCTTTAACATGAAGAGAAATTTGTGAAGAAAAGGTACATCTTTCTAACCCGGATTTGGAGTTCTCCAAGAGTGTTTGCGGACCCGCCCTAGAGTGTTGCTGATGCCATGGAGTTCTTCCGGGCCGAATAGGGGAGCTCAACGGAGAAGCTATTCTGGTCGCAGTACCTTGCGCCAGAGCATCCTGTGCCCCTCAATGATCAGCTGATGCAATGGACAGAACTGCACAACGTGACTAAATTGGCCATGAGGGATTTGATAATCCATCTTTGGCCCGCCGAACCCATGCCCAGTAGCTAGTTCGGTCTCGTCAAGCGGCTGGTCAGCGCCTGCCCTCGGCTTGATGCTGTGAAGCGGTCGGTTTGTATTGAAGGTGCGCGGATGGCCTTCGCCTGCATCAAGGTGCAATGGGCGAAGATGGACGCCGCCAAGCTTGCAACTGAGGGACCGTCCGCTGGAAAAGAGCATTGCACGCCGGAGCGTGATACGTCTCCAACGTATCTATAATTTTTGACTGTTCCATGCTATTATATTATCAAGCTTGGATGTTTTATATGCATTTATATGTTATTTTATATGATTTTTGGTACTAACCTATTAACTCAGAGCCCAGTGCTAGTTTCTGTTTTTTCCTTGTTTTAGAGTATCGCAGAAAAGGAAAATCAAACGGAGTCCAATTGACCTGAAACTTGACGGAACTTATTTTTGGAGCAGAAGAAGCCCACGGAGTATTGGAGTTGGGCCAGGAGAGTCCCGGGCTTCCCATGAGGGTAGGGGGCGCGCCCACCCCCCTGGGTGCGGCCCCCTACCTCGTGGACAGCCCGGAGGTCCACCGATGTACTTCTTCCTCCCATCTATACCCATTATACCCTAAAAACATCGGGGAGCACAATAGATCTGGAGTTCCACCATCAGAAGCCTCCGTAGCCACCGAAAACCAATCTAGACCCGTTCTGGCACCCTGTTGGAGTGGGAATCCCTCTCCGGTGGCCATCTTCATCATCCCGGTGCTCTCCATGAAGAGGAGGGAGTAGTTCTCCCTCGGGGCTGAGGGTATGTACCAGTAGCTATGTGTTTGATATCCCTCTCTCGTGTTCTTGAGGTGGCACGATCTTGATGTATCGCGAGCTTTACTATTGTAGTTGGATCTTATGATGTTTCTCCCCCTCTACTCTCTTGTAATGGATTGAGTTTTCCCTTTGAAGTTACCTTATCGGATTGAGTCTTTAAGGATTTGAGAACACTTGATGTATGTCTTGCGTGGGATACCCGTGGTGACAATGGGGTATTCTATTGATCCACTTGATGTATGTTTTGGTGATCAACTTGCGGGTTCCGTGACCTTGGGAATCTATGCATAGGGGTTGGCACACGTTTTCGTCTTGACTCTCCCGTAGAAACTTTGGGACACTCTTTGAAGTACTTTGTGTTGGTTTGAATAGATGAATCTGAGATTGTGTACTGCATATCGTATAATCATACCCACGGATACTTGAGGTGACATTGGAGTATCTAGGTGACATTAGGGTTTTGGTTGATTTGTGTCTTAAGGTGTTATTCTGGTACAAACTCTAGGGCTGTTTGTGACACTTATAGGAATAGCCCAATGGATCGATTGGAAAGAATAACTTTGAGGTGGTTTCATACCCTACCATAATCTCTTTGTTTGTTCTCCGTTATTAGTGGCTTTTGTGTGACTCCTTGTTGCATGTTGAGGGATAGTTATGTGATCTAATTATGTTATTATTTTTGAGAGAACTTGCACTGGTGAAAGTATGAACCCTAGGCCTTGTTTCCTAGCATTGCAATACCGTTTGTGCTCACTTTTATCATTAGTTACCTTGCTGTTTTTATATTTTCAGATTACAAAAACCATTATCTACTATCCATATACCATTTGTATCACCTTCTCTTCGCCGAACTAGTGCACCTATACAATTTACCATTGTATTGGGTGTGTTGGGCACACAAGAGACTCTTTGTTATTTGGTTGCAGGGTTTCTTGAGAGAGACCATCTTCATCCTACGCCTCCTATGGATTGATAAACCTTTGGTCATCCACTTGAGGGAAATCTAATACTGTCCTACAAACCTCTGCACCTGGAGGCCCAACAGAGTCTACAATAAGAAGGTTGTGTAGTAGACATCAAGCTCTTTTCTGGCGCCATTGCCGGGGAGGTGAGTGCTTGAAGGTATATCTTTAGATCTTGCAATCGAATCTTTTTTTTCTTGTTCTAGCACTAGTTTAGTTTATAAAAGAAAACTATAAAAAATGGAATTGAGTTTACCTCATACGCTTCATCTTTTTAATATCTTTTGTGAGTATGATGGGAAGGAAATTTGTGCCAAAGTGTTAGAATAAGAATGCATTAAAATGCTTGGCACTAAATCTTTGAATGATGAGCATGATTGCAATGTTGTTAGTATGAACTCCTTGAATATCCATAGTACTAATGATGATTGCACTAGTTATGATGAAAATGTCTCCTATAAACATGTCAATTTTTGTGGAGTGCATTGGGTTTGCAAGTACACACCAAATAGGGAAGATAGATATTGCAAGAGGCATAAGCATTTAGAAACTAAATTGTTGCAAGAAAGGCTAGATGTTTGTGCTGAAAATTCAATATTTATCGCCATCCTTGTGAACTTTGCAATGAACATGGTCATTTAAAGCTCCAATTCTATTTGTTTCATGATCAAGTCGTGTCCAAAAATTGTGATAACTTGATTACCCTTGAGCATCATAAAGAGCTTAGTGTTCTTTTGGGTTATGAAGAAATGAGACGTATAACTGAGGGTATTCCAAAATTTGATCTTGATAAATTTCTTGATTTTCATCTAGAGGAAATTTATATGTATTGTGCGGTGAATTGCATTGAAAATCCTTATATTGCCAATTACATAAAGACAAGAAAACAAATAGAAGATGAAGATAATACTAATGAAAGGGAAGAGGATTCCCAATATCCTCCTATTATTTCTTATGATAAATCAGGTAACGAGGATGAGCTTTCTATTCAACCAATCTCATCAATAAGGAGCTCAAACAAGAGGGATAAACCCGCACATGATGTGAAGAAGAAAAACAAAAAAATGGAGAAGCAAAGGTAAAAAGGTATCCCTCCCAAATGATGTTACTCCTACTACTCATTGTGATGATGATAATTGCTATACTATTGGTGCTATCCATACTATTAATGATGAGAGTGATTATGCTTATGATATGAAAAGGCCCAAGCTTGGGGATGCTATGTTTGATGAAGATGATGTTTTTGAGAATATATTTGCTGCAATTAATGGTTGTCCCAAGCTTGGGGATGCTACATTTAATGAATATGATATTTTTAGTCTCCCAAGTTTTGATATGCAAATTTATAATGATGATAGCATATGTCCTACTTATCATGATTATATTGGAGAGGTCATGACTTTATTTAGTAATGATTCCACTATCTTGGAAGAGGTTTCAATTGATTATGATGAGAACAAAGTTGCTACTAATGATGATTATTCTGATGACACTTATGCTATAAAAAGTAGTGATGATTATATTTATAAAACTTGTTATGATTATGATTACCATTTTTCTGAACATTACTCTTTTTAATGTGGAAACACTTTATAGTATTCGAGTCTCTTATGATACTCCCACTATTCCGAAGGAGAAGAATCTTGCTTATGTGGAGAGTAGTAAATTTTATATGCTTGTATATCATGAAAAGAATGCTTTAGGTGCTGGTTATATTGTTTAATTCATTCATGATGCTACTGAAAATTATTATGAGGGAGGAATATATGCTTGTAGGAATTGCAATAATATCAAGTTTCCTCTCTATGTGCTTAAAGTTTCAAAGTTATGCTTGTTTTGCCTTCCTATGCTAGTTGATTATTGTTCCCATAAGTTGTTTGCTCACAAAATCCCTATGCATAGGAAGTGGGTTAGACTTAAATGTGTTATTCATATTCTTCATGATGCTCTCTTTATGTTTTAATTCTTATCCTTTATGTGAGCATCATTGAAATCGTCATGCCTAGCTAGGGGCGTTAAACGATACCGCTTGTTGGGAGGCAACCCAATTTTATTTTTGTTCCTTGCTTTTTGCTCCTGTTTGGTAATAAATAATTTATGTAGCCTCTGTTATGATTGATTTTTTATGTTTTAATTAGTGTTTGTGCCAAGTAGAACCGGTGAGAAGACTTGGGGAAAGTCTTGTTGATCTTGCTGTCAAAAAACAGAAACTTTAGCGCTCACAAGAATTGCTGCCATTTTTATTGGCACTGCAATTTAGTTAATTCTTTTTGAAGATGATTAATAGATAAATTCCTCAAGTCCAGCAATTTATTTTAGAATTTTTTGGTTTCCATAAGTTTGTGTTAGTTACAGATTACTACAGACTATTCTGTTTTTGACAGATTCTGTTTTTCGTGTGTCGTTTGCTTATTTTAATGAATATATGGCTAGTAAAAGAGTTTATAAACCATAGAGAAGTTGGAATAAAGTAGATATTACACCAATATAAATAAAGTATGAGTTAATTACAATACCTCGAAGTGGTGTTTTGTTTTCTTTCGCTAACGGAGCTTACGAGATTTCTGTTAAGTTTTGTGTTGTGAAGTTTTCAAGTTTTGGGTAAAGATTCGATGGACTATGGAATAAGGAGTGGAAAGAGCCTATGCTTGGGGATTCCCAAGGCACCCCAAGGTAATATTCAAGTACAACCAAGAGCCTAAGCTTAGGGATGCCCCGGAAGGCATCCCGTCTTTCTTCTTCATTCATCGGTAACTTTACTTGAAGCTATATTTTTATTTACCACATGATATGTGTTTTGCTTGGAGCGTCAATTTATTTTGTTAGGATTTTCTTCCTGTTTGAATAAAATATCAAGATCTGAAATTCTTAAATGAGAGAGAGTCTTCACATAGCTACATAATTATTTAACTACTCATTGATCTTCACTTATATCTTTTGGAGTAGTTTGTCATTTGCTCTCGTGCTTCACTTATATCTTTTAGAGCACGGCGGTGGTTTTATTTTATAGAAAAAATTGATCTCTCATGCTTCAATTATATTATTTTAAGAGTCCTAAACAGCATGGTAATTTTCTTTGGTTATGAATTTAGTCCTAATATGATGGGCATCCAAGAGGGATATAATAAAAACTTTCATATAAGGTGCATTGAATACTAAGAGAAGTTTGATACTTGATAATTGTTTTGAGATATGGAGATGGTGATATTAGAGTCATGCTAGTTGAGTAATTGTGAATTTGAGAAATACTTGTGTTGAAGTTTGTGATTCCCGTAGCATGCACGTATGGTGAACTGTTATGAGATGAAGTTGGAGCATGATTTATTTATTGATTGTCTTCCTTATGAGTGGCGGTCGGGGACGAGCGATGGTCTTTTCCTACCAATTTATCCCCCTAGGAGCATGCGCGTAGTACTTTGTTTCGATAAATAATAGATTTTTGCAATAAGTATGTGAGTTCTTTATGACTAATGTTGAGTCCATGGATTATACGCACTCTCACCCTTCCACCATTGCTAGCCTCTCTAATACCGTGCACCTTTCACCGGTATCATACACCCACCATATACCTTCCTCAAAACAGACACCATACCTACCTATTATGGCATTCCCATAGCCATTCCGAGATATATTGCCATGCGACTTACCACCGTTCCGTTTATTATGACACGCTCCATCATTGTAGTTGACATCGTATTTGTGGCAAAGCCACCATTCATAATTCTCCCATACATGTCACTCTT
Organism: Triticum dicoccoides; assembly: GCF_002162155.2. NCBI lineage: Eukaryota > Viridiplantae > Streptophyta > Magnoliopsida > Poales > Poaceae > Triticum > Triticum dicoccoides. The sequence continues at coordinate 201,639,328 of NC_041388.1, read as the reverse complement.
GATTCATTGCACATCCCGGTACACCGCCGAAGGCATTCACATAGAGTCATATTTTGTTCTAAGTATTGAGTTGTAATTCTTGAGTTGTAAGAAAATAAAAGTATGATGATCATCATTATTAGAGCATTATCCCAGTGAGGAAAGGATGATGGAGACTATGATTCCCCCACAAGTCGGGATGGGACTCTGGACGAGAAAAAATAAGAGGCCAAAGAAGCCCAAATAAAAAAAAGAGGCCATAAAAAAAGAGAAGGCCCAAATAAAAAAGTGAGAGAAAAAGAGAGAATGGGCAATGCTACTGTCCTTTGACCACACTTGTGCTTCAAAGTAGCACCATGATCTTCATGATAGAGAGTCTCCTATGTTGTCACTTCCATATACTAGTGGGAATTTTGCATTATAGAACTTGGCTTGCATATTCCAATGATGGGCTTCCTCAAAATGCCCTGGGTCTTCGTGAGCAAGCGAGTTGGATGCACACCCACTTAGTTTGTTTTGTTGAGCTTTCATATAATTATAGCTCTAGTGCATCCGTTGCATGGCAATCCCTACTCACTCACATTGATATCTATTGATGGGCATCTCCATGGCCCGTTGATATGCCTAGTTGATGTGAGACTATCTTCTCCTTTTTGTCTTCTCCACAACCACCATTCTATTCCACCTATAGTGCTATATCCATGGCTCACGCTCATATATTGCGTGAAGATTGAAAAAGTTTGAGAACATCAAAAGTATGAAACAATTGCTTGGCTTGTCATCGGGGTTGTGCATGATTTAAATACTTTGTGTGGTGAAGATAGAGCATAGCCAGACTATATGATTTTGTAGGGATAACTTTCTTTGGCCATGTTATTTTGAGAAGACATAATTTCTTAGTTAGTTTGCTTGAAGTATTATTATTTTTATGTCAATATTAAACTTTTGTCTTGAATCTTATGGATCTGAACATTCTTGCCACAATAAAGAAGATTACATGGATAAATATGTTAGGTAGCATTCCACATCAAAATTTTTGTTTTTATCATTTACCTACTCGAGGACGAGCTGGAATTAAGCTTGGGGATGCTGATACGTCTCCAACGTATCTATAATTATTGATTGTTACATGCTATTATATTATCAACCTTGGATGTTTTATATGCATTTATATGCTATTTTATATGATTTTTGGGACTAACCTATTAACCCAGAGCCCAGTGTCAGTTTCTGTTTTTTCCTTGTTTTCGAGTATCGCACAAAAGGAAAATCAAACGGAGTCCAATTGACCTGAAACTTCACGGAACTTATTTTTGTACCAGAAGAAGCCCATAGAGTATCGGAGTTGGGCCAGGAGAGTCCCAGGCTACCCACGAGGGTGGGGGGCACGCCCATCCCCCTGGGGGCGCCCCCCTGCCTTGTGGATAGCCTAGAGGTCCACTGACGTACTTCTTCCTCCCATATATGTCAGGACCCCGATTCCAAGTCACATCGATCTGCAGGTAACACCTCATATCACTTTGTGGCCTCTCGCACGGTATTCCCACGGGTGTCGCCTTACCATGGCCCGGGACCGTTTGCGCCTTTTGGCTCACGTATATGATAGTGTCGCTAGCATCCATATGACAGAGAACCCGGGCCGACATGGCTAGTCGTTAACCCAAAGCGGCACTAACCTATGGGGACAGGCATACATGAATCACATCGAGCATGTCGGTCAGCAGCGTGTGAATCCGGGCTGTAGCACTAGGCTAACAGGACTCCGGGAACCCGGGCTGTAGCAGGCTAGGCAGGACTCCGGATGTCACTGTGTGACATTTCCCCGAAGGGAGAGACACAGGAACAAAGTGAAACACATGCTGGCCAGTCAAGTGTCCTGAGCAGTAGTGCTGGGCTAGCAGGACTCCGGTGAACCGGGCTGTAGCGGACTACTATGGCTCATGGAAGCACTAGACTACATTTCTCCATAAGAGAGGCTGTCAAGATAAACAACTAGATTGTCGGATCCCACACATACCAAGCATTTCAATTATACACACAATATGCTCGATATGTGTAAATACACCATGGCATCACAACATAACTCTACAACTCAAGTATTTATTCATTAGGCTCCGAGGAGCGAGATATTACAAACATGGGTCTCATGACCCAACAATCATATCATACAATGCAAAGCACATGCGGAGGCTTAATATGTCTGAGTACAGACATCTACAAATGAAAAAGGCTAAGAAGCCTGACTATCTACCAGATCCTGCCGAGGGCACAAGATCGTAGCTGAGGTATCAAGCTAACGTCGATGTCCAAGCGGAACTACTAGTGATACTGACGTCTCTCTACAAAACATAAATTAAGCAAACGTGAGTACAAATGTACCCAGCAAGACTTACATCAGATCTAACTACATATGCATCATTATCAACGAAGGTATGGTAGAGTTTAACTGCAGCAAGCCAGCTTTGACTCGGTGGCTATCCTGAACCACGACTACAAGCAACTCTTTTGAGGTGGCGCACACGAGTCCACATATTCACCATCCAATACACCACTATGGATCCGCTCCCGTCTCCCTACGAGAAGGCCATCCATAGCACTCACACTTATCTTGTGAGTTTTAGAGTATCCACTTTCACTTGTGTATGAACTGTAATAGGCAACCCAGAAGTCATTTACCGCGGACACGGCTATTCGAATAGATCATTTATAAGCCTACAGGGGTGTACTTCTTCGCACATGTTTCCACCACTTAGCATCTGCACACGACATGTGCTCGGCAGACTTCAAGCAAAAGCCGACCTGGGTGTAGACCACGACCTGACTAACCGCACAAGTCTCTAGTCTAGGTTTATCGCCCATTCGGGTTCCATCCGCAAGGAAATCCGGCCGGGGTGTCCTCAACAGCCCCAAACGATGTGTACAGGGTCCCGAGACGCCAAACGGGCGCCCGACATACCCGGCCATAGCGTACCTACCGCATCATAGCCCACCCCTAGGGTCAGCGCTACGCACGGCCGCCAACACATAACCTACTAACACCAGAAACTAGTTGCAACTCCTGGACAGAGGACGAGAGGGGTCAATAAGTCGAGCGGGGTCATATTTCAGGGCCTAATGTGTGGTAGTAGCTGTTTCATGGATCACAAACACAGAACTCAGTTCCTGAGGACGGTTTCAGTGATACAACCCACCTTGTACTCCTACATGGCCTCTCACCGCTACCTTTACCAAATCGTGTTCACACACTTAGCTCACACAGTAGGACATGTTCATCACTGTTCCAATTCACCCCCGATGAATCAGACCTGACTCAACTCTAAGCAGTAGCAGGCATGACAAACAAGCATGAATGAGTAGGCACATCAGGGCTCAAACAACTCCTACTCATGCTAGTGGGTTTCATCTATTTACTGTGGAAATGACAGGTCATGCAAAGGATAAGGGGTTCGACTACCGCAACAAGTAACAGTTGAATCGTTGTTGTCCTAATGCAGTAAAAGAGAGCAGGAGCGAGAGAGTGGGATTGTATCGGAATGAGCAAGGGGGTTTTGCTTGCCTGGCACTTCTGAAGATATCATTGGGTTTTCATCAGTGTGAACGATCACAGCGTCGGTACAACATCTACCGAGAGGGGACAACCACCGGCAACAGAGAAGGAACACAATCAATGCAATGCACAACATGATGCATGATAATGACATGGCAATATGTTGTTGATTTAGCTAATGCAACTAGCAACACAATTAAAAGAAGTTGGTTTGAATACAAAATTCAAATTCAAACTCCATATATGATTAGTTAAATGCCATTTATTTGTTTTGTCCAAAACAGAGGACAAACATTGTTCAAACATGCATGAAAATGCCATAAACAGATTCCCTGAATTTTTCTGATAATTTTTCATATATAATTTATTTCATTTGGAGTTACGGTTTAATTTCTATGAATTTCAGAAGTTTATACTAATTTCTGGAATTTCCTGTATTATTTTTAAACCAGAAAATTAATAACTGAGTCAGCATGATGTCATCACTGCATCAGCAGGTCAACGTGGTCAGCCCAGGTCAAACCTGACCACTGGGCCCCGCATGTCAGTGTCTCAGGTCTAATTGTGTTTTAACTTAAAACTAAACCAAAGATTAATAGGGGCTGGACCCACCTGTCAGTGGCGCAGGGGAAGTCAAATCCCGGTCAACCGGGGTCAAACCCACGGGCTTGGCCCACGGCTCATCGCCGGTGACGACAGAGACGGCGGGGCGGCTCGGAAATGCTCCTCTGTCGAGCAAAATGGCGGGGAGAGGCTCTACGTGATGCTGGAGCTCGTCCGCGTCTAGTGCAGCAAGCGACAGCAGCTAGGGTCGTCGGGGTTGAGCGCGGCGTCGACCTCGGCAGCAGCCGGAGTTTGGACGCACTCGGGAACGGGGCTGCGGTGGCCGTGGAGTGGCGTTCTTAGCTCCTACGGCACATACGCGGCACGGTGAGCACGTGGGTGTTCTCGGTTGGGAGCTACGACGACTATGGCCATGGTGGCGAGAAGCTCGGGCGGCGGTGCAGTTCGGTGTCCGGCGGAGTGACGGCTACAACGTGCAAATGGAGCGCAAAGGAGGGGGGGTTCGGGTCAGTGGCTCACGGCGAGTCGGACGAGCAGGTCGGCGAGGCCGGGGAAGCGTTGGAGCGAGCGGGTCGGCGAGGCGGATCTCCGGCGGCCAAAGAAGGGGATGACGGTGATGGCGGCGTTATGGGGCGCTCCGACTGGCTTCCTTCTGTGGAGAGGCGTAGCGCGAGGTGGCGGAGCTCCTGGGCATGACAAAAGGGCAAGAGGGTGGCTTGGGTGATGACTACGGCGAACGGCAGCGAGGATGGCGCTCAGCCATCGTGGGAGAGGGTGAGGGAAAGAGCGAGGGAGGGAGAGATCGATCCGAACGGGTCTGGGGGGTGGCGTGGCGCTAAGGAAGGCTCTGGGAGCTTTAGGGAAGCAGGAGGTGGCTCGCGCGTGGACGCGCACAGCGAGCACGCGCCTTCGTCCTCCTGGCAGGGGAGGAAGACGACAGGGAGGAGGCCAGTGGGCTGGGCCGGCCAGGCAAGTGGCCCAGGTAGGTCCTTCTCTCTCTCTCTCTCTCTCTCTCTTTTATTTCTATTTTTCTTTTGTTCTGTAAGTTTGTGGCATTACTAAAAATATCTAGGCACTTTCAGAAATCACCAAACTGTGCATGCCCAATGTTTAGAATATATCAAACATGGAACATTTTGGTTTGGGATTATTTGGACATTTTAAATATTTTATAGTATTTAAGTGCCCAAATTCAAACACAATAAGATTTAATTCAAAAATCCACAATGGCCTAGAAATACGTGCATGACTTTTGGCAGAGGTTTTCACCTTTAACAAAATTCATAAACTTTTCTAAAGGGCAATTGGGATTATTGAAAATATTTTTTTATTGAACCTAGTTGAATTCATTTGGTGCTAGGGTTTCAACAATCCCCATTTCAAGTTTCATGAAATTTAAACGTGATGCATGGATGTAAAGCCACTAGTTACAAGCAAACTCTAGGGCTGTGACAACTCACCCCCACTAAACAAGAATCTCGTGCCGAGATTCAAGACGCGAGGTAAGAAGACAGAGGGGACACAAAGCTAACACGATCTTCACGGTCCAACTATCCTTCTCAAAGATGTTGATTCATTGCCTCAATTTGATCTTGACGTCTTTGCTTTCGAGATCTCCATCCAACACGATGATGGCAGAAAGAAACTCTATAGGAATCGATCTCCTCGAAGATCGAGTACTCAGGATCAACTCAGGGAGTGAGATGTTAAAACATCTCTTGAGCTGAGAGACAAAACACACATCAGGGGTGAGGGAAAGAAGCGGATGACAAGGGTTCAAATTGGTAGACAAAAATTCCACACCTAAGAGGGTGGTGAACGGTGTCAACGTAGCGAGGAGTTAGGTTGCCAAGATACCACAATGAGACACCTTAAGGAAGGTGACTCGCAGAAATATTCCCTTAAGTGGCAAAAAGAATTACTTTTGATCCATAGATCATTGAGACTCTCTATACCAACCTAAGGCGATTCACAAACGATCCTTTGACGGAGTTCGAGAGAACGACATACTCGGGCTAGAATGGATGATGTGGACTACCTTGTCGAAGAAAACGCAATGGATGATTTGCTTATCATCGAAAATGGATGGAACCCATGGTAGGACCACTTTGAAGATGATCCTGATCAGTAATTACTGAGAAGGGTAGTCCGTAGTAGGATGACACAATGGCGGTGCAAGCTGGGAACAAAATGCAAATGCTGGGAATGATTCTAGTAACTGGGGAGAACCCCAATAGTAGAGAGAGATTCCACTATTTGAAAGGTTATGGCATAATCGAAGAAACTGGGAACGGACCCCAGCTAATGCCGACGATAAATCCTAGTGCTTGCGCATGCTCTCAAGAACTTGAGCATTTCCGTATTCATCAGGGTTTTACCAATATCCGTGTCAAGGATCCTGGCAACACAACATGCTACCATGATGAATAATGGTGGAAGATGCAGATGCAAAGAAAGATAACACTTTCTCAGATTTCACCATAGCGAGGCCAAGGGATCAAAATCCGGATGATCGACCGAGAGACATTTAGCGCTCCACTTCTAATGTTCTCCTTGATGTGCTAGCCTAACCCATTCATTGGAATGGATTGGTATCTAGAACATCAAGCAGCAGGTCAGACTCCGGGAGCTCAGGAATACATAAGGAATAACTACTGGAGTAAATCCTACGTAATCCTTATGGGGAGGTGGCCAACTTACTCAATCAAGATACTACAATAATAGGTCTTCCAGCTCGGTGTGATGTCCACGATATCCACTTACTGGGTTACAGAGAGAGCAATATTATAGCTCTTGGGAAAACATCCCAACCATCACATCTGCCTGAGATTCAGATCTGGTTGGTGTCAGGATATTCCAGACTAATCGAGTCTAGAAACAAAATGAAAGTCTGCAACACAAATTGACGAGATGACATTGCGAGATTCTCAGGAAATGGACTATGGTAGTAAGCTCCAAAACATGAGCTGGTTCTGCTAAACACACATGAACACGCTGTCCTAGACAAGCATGACTACATGGTGGTCTTACAATGAAACACTACCCAGTCCTGGTTGGGAACCATCATCAAGGATATCGAAGTCCTTGCATAAGTCATATGATTAGCTCTTATGGAGAACTTCTTCTCCCTGAACAAGTCAATCAGTGGCTTGGTGTGCTAGGGATACGTATGGAATGAAGATGATCAGTCTATCAGACCATAGAATACTTCGCACGTGCATGACTGACTTGGGATGATTCCAGAGGAAGCAAAACAAACTTTCCCAGATTCACAACGGCAACTTACATCAAATGCACCTGAATTAAAGGAAGTCACTTCTTTCATCCAAACATATACTTCATGAACGGGGCGTGAAGAAAATGATTACACAAGTTTCCAACACTAGCTGGATGTTCAACACAATCATGGAGAGGACATGGATGTTGTCGATGGGCTCAACAACAATTCATCCAGGTTTCCATATAAATGGAAATCCATAATTAAGTGAACACGGTGATAGCATTAGTCAGACCCAAAGAATATAATGATGTATGCTCGAGGAATCAACCACGAGTAGGACAACATTACGAATATCGTTGGTTCTGATTTGATTTGACGATAGCCCACACTCAAATCAAAGTTTGGGTAAGACAATAGCACCGACAATTGATCACGAGGATCAATTGATGAAGATATCATCTTTCTCCAACACACACGCACACACACGCAAGATATCCCTTTGGAATGAACTGAGTCGGACAAGCTTTTATCTTTGAATTCTCCAAGTTGTTTTTTAGCTTAACCAACTTGCTCAGGGTATCTGACACAGATTCTTGGAGAAAGGACGGTTTGGAGGAAAACCAACATGATCACAAACTCAACATAGCGGGCAGGTGACAACCTGGTAATACTTCCAAGAAGATATTCGGAACATCATGAACCACCGATATGTTACTAAGGTCGAGAACAATCTTGCTTTTCAGGGCAAGACAATGTGATCAAGAGAGTGATGGATTGACACACTCCTAACACATTGGTCGAAGAGTGCACCAGAAACAATGATTAGGTAGCACAATCTACCTTAGAATGATGATTCGATAACCAACATACTAAGAATGAAGTTATTGTCCTTTAACTACCAAGCAACGGGGTTGCTAGGAGTATTGTTTTCACACATCACGATTCACTTGTCGACATTCCAGTTGCAACAACACGGAAACCGAGAAATGAATAATGATGGAGAGAGTAGCACTACGTCAAGAATTCATGAGAGATGTTGCAATTCCTATGACAATCCTGACATAAAGGGGGTAATACTCCGAGGTAGAACAAAACAAAAGCTGGATTGGTATTTTGATCTGCGGAATACAACTACTTTGACCAGTTCAAGAAATGGATGAGGTGCTGGAGTTTCTTTCTCCTTGTCATTCCGGAATAGAATGGCTCGATGGACCACAAGAATAATAGGCATCGATAACACGAATGCACGATATAAACTTGGCTATCAACTGATAGACAAGGATCGGAATACAACTACAGAGGGACAACTCAAAGGAACATATATCTTTCTGAGTTGTGGATGCATAGGTTAGTATGTCGAACAAGTTCAACATATTTCTTCCGGATAACCCATGCTGAGAGGTAGGATTGGTAGAGTCACAATTATGAATGGAGAACTCCTCAGGAGTACTCTAATGGTGATCTTTTGGTTCAAATAACTTCTGCCTTAATGGTTCATGGTATTTGGAAGAAAGAAATTCCACGGACCTCGAGGACTGTCGCAAGGTTTCTAATATCCTAAAGGAACAAGCAACACTATCTACACAAATTAAGTAGAGTGAATCTTGGGTTCAAGAACCCAGGAGTAGAATACCTACTACTAATTGGCATCACGGGATGCTTTCGAGAATGGTGGCCAGACTCATCACACCGGAGCACAAAACATGGCTAGATTACTAGGTGACTCCCTAAAACACCTAGGGTCATAATAACAGATCCAACATATACGCCGAGGCAATGGAGTACCTCACAGACCGAGTAGTGTGCTTAATCTGGCCCAAAAGGACATCGGGAACGGAAAGAAAAGGTTTGCAAATGCATCAGAGTATGTAGAGACTTGGGATGGCTCGGACAGCATAACGGCTGTAAATGCTCGAAATGATTTGAGACATCATGCAAAATGGTGGCATAACCACTCAACAACACAATATCAAGGTTCTGAGATCAACTGTCAACACATAGAAGATAGGAGGAACTGAACTGGGGCTTGAACTCAACAATCCTAGGCAACTATGGTTTAGCACACGTCATCCTGAGAGATAGAAGAGAAGCCTAGTTCTTAACCCCCGCAGAAAAGAAGAGGGTGATTCAGATCAGAAGGCATAGGGTATAAGAAGTAAAAAGAGCATTATGTTCCCTTCCACAATCAATTCCCGTACATAACTAAAGCATTTCTAGACACAACTTCGACCAGTACGGCATGGTAATCCTACAGGCAGTCAGGCTCTGATACCAAAGCTGTCAGGACCCCGATTCCAAGTCACATCGATCTAGCCGGTAACACCTCATATCACTTTATGGCCTCTCGCACGGTATTCCCACGGGTGTCGCCTTACCATGGCCTGGGAACGTTTGCGCCTTTTGGCTCACGTATATGATAGTTTCGCTAGCATCCATATGACAGAGAACCTGAGCCGACATGGCTAGTCGTTAACCCAAAGCGGCACTAACCTATGGGGAAAAGCATACATGAATCACATCGAGCATGTCGGTCAGCAGTGTGTGAATCCGGGCTGTAGCACTGGGGTAATAGGACTCCGGGAACCCGGGCTGTAGCAGGCTAGGCAGGACTCCGGATGTCACTGCGTGACATTTCCCCGAAGGGACAGACACAGGAACAAAGTGAAACACATGCCGGCCAGTCAAGTGTCCTGAGCAGTAGTGCTGGGCTAGCAGGACTCCGGTGAACCGGGCTGTAGTGGACTACTATGGCTCATGGAAGCACTAGACTACATTTCCCCATAAGAAAGGCTGTCAAGATAAACAACTAGATTGTTGGATCCCACACACACCAAGCATTTCAATCATACACACAATATGCTCGATATGTGCAAATACAACATGGCATCACAACATAACTCTACAACTCAAGTATTTATTCATGAGGCTCCGAGGAGCGAGATATTACACACATGGGTCTCATGACCCAACAATCATAGCATACAATGCAAAGCACATGCGGAAGCTTAATATGTCTGAGTACAGACATCTACAAATGAAAAAGGCTAAGAAGCCTGACTATCTACCAGATCCTGCCGAGGGCACAAGATCGTAGCTGAGGTATCAAGCTAACGTCGAAGTCCAAGCAGAACTACTAGTGATACTGACGTCTCTCTACAAAACATAAATTAAGAAAACGTGAGTACAAATGTACCCAGCAAGACTTACATCAGATCTAACTACATATGCATCATTATGAATGAAGGTATGGTGGAGTTTAACTGCAGCAAGCCAGCTTTGACTCGGTGGCTATCCTGAACCACGACTACAAGCAACTCTTTTGAGGTGGCGCACACAATTCCACATATTCACCATCCAATACACCACTATGGATATGCTCCCGTCTCCCTACGAGAAGGCCATCCATAGCACTCACACTTATCTTGCAAGTTTTAGAGTATCCACTTTCACTTGTCTATGAACTATTATAGGCAACCCAGAAGTCCTTTACCATGGACACGGCTATTCGAATAGATCATTTATAACCATGCAGGGGTGTACTTTTTCACACATGTTTCCACCACTTAGCGTCCGCACACGACATGTGCTCGGCAGACTTCAAGCGAAAGCTGACGTGGGTGTAGACCACGACCTGACTAACCGCACAAGTCTCTAGTCCAGGTTTATCGCCTATTCGGGTTCCATCTGCAAGGAAATCCGGCCGGGGTGTCCTCAACGGCCCCAAACGATGTGTACAGGGTCTCGAGACGCCAAACGGGCGCCCGGCATACCCGGCCACACTGTATCTACCGCATCATAGCCCACCGCTAGGGTCAGCGCTACGCACGGCCACCAACACATAACCTACTAACACCAGAAACTAGTTGCAACTCCTGGACAGAGGACGAGAGGGGTCAATAAGTCGAGCGGGATCATATTTCAGGGCCCAATGTGTGGTAGTAGCTGTTTCATGGATCACAAACACAGAACTCAGTTCCTGAGGACGGTTTTAGTGAGACAACCCACCATGTAGTCCTGCATGGCCTCTCACTGCTACCTTTACCAAATCGTGTTCACACACTTAGCTCACACACAGTAGGACATGTTCATCACTGTTCCAATTCACCCGCGATGAATCAGACCTGACTCAACTCTAAGCAGTAGCAGGCATGACAAACAAGCATGAATGAGTAGGCACATCAGGGCTCAAACAACTCCTACTCATGCTAGTTGGTTTCATCTATTTACTTTGGAAATGACAGGTCATGCAAAGGATAAGGGGTTCAACTACCGCAACAAGTAACAGTTGAATCGTTGTTGTCCTAATGCAGTAAAAGAGAGCAGGAGCGAGAGAGTGGGATTGTATCGGAATGAGCAAGGGGGTTTTGCTTGACTGGCACTTCTGAAGATATCATTGGGTTTTCATCAGTGTCAACGATCACAGCGTCCTTACAACATCTACCGAGAGGGGACAACCACCGGCAACAGAGAAGGAACACAATCAATGCAATGCACAACATGGTGCATGATAATGACATGGCAATATGTTGTTGATTTAGCTAATGCAACTAGCAACACAATTAAATGAAGTTGGTTTGAATACAAAATTCAAATTCAAACTCCATATATGATTAGTTAAATGCCATTTATTTGTTTTGTCCAAAACAGAGGACAAACATTGTTCAAACATGCATGAAAATGCCATAAACAGATTCCTTGGATTTTTTCTGATAATTTTTCATATATAATTTATTTCATTTGGAGTTACGGTTTAATTTCTATGAATTTCAGAAGTTTATACTAATTTCTGGAATTTCCTGGATTATTTTTAAACCAGAAAATTAATAACTGAGTCAGCATGACATCATCACTGCGTCAGCAGGTCAACATCATCAGCCCCAGTCAAACCTGACCAGGCCCCCCATGTCAGTGTCTCAGGTCTAATTGGGTTTAAACTTAAAACTAAACCAAACATTAATAGGGGCTGGACCCACCTATCAGTGGCGCAGGGGAAGTCAAATCCCGGTCAACCGGGGTCAAACCCACAGGCTTGGCCCACAGCTCATCGCCGACGACGACAGAGACGGCGGGGCGGCTCGAAAATGCTCCTCCGGTGACCAAAACGGCGGCGGAGAGGCTCTACGTGATGTTGGAGCTCGTCCGCGTCTAGTGCAGCAAGCGGCAGCAGCTAGGGTGGTCGGGGTTGAGCACGGCGTCGACCTTGGCAGCGGCCGGAGTTCAGACACACTCGGGAACGGGGCTGCGGTGGTCGTGGAGTGGCATTCATAGCTCCTACGGCACATACGCGGCGCGGTGAGCACATGGGTGTGCTCGGTTGGGAGCTACGACGACTGTGGCCACGGCGGCGAGAAGCTCGGGCGACGGTGCGGTTCGGTCTCCGGCGGAGCGACGGCTACAACATGCAAACGGAGCGCAAAGGAGGGGGGGTTCCGGTCAGTGGCTCACGGTGAGTTGGACGAGTAGGTCGGCGAGGCCGGGGAAGCGTCGGAGCGAGCGGGGCGGCGAGGCGGATCTCCGGCGGCCGAAGAAGGGGATGACGGCGATGGCGGCGTTACGAGGCGCTCCGACTGGCTTCCTTCTGTGGAGAGCCGTAGCGCGAGGTGGCGGAGCTGCTGGGCATGACAGAGGGGCGAGGGGGTGGCTTGGGTGACGACTACGGCGAACGGCGGCGAGGATGGCGCTCGGCCATCGCGGGAGAGGGTGAGGGAAAGAGCGAGGGACGGAGAGATCGATCCGAACGGGTCTAGGGGGGTGGCGTGGCGCTACGGAAGGCTCAGGGCGCTTCGGGGAAGCAGGAGGTGGCTCACGCGAGGACGCGCGCGGCGAGCACGCGCCTTCGTCCTCTTGGCAGGGGAGGAACACGACGGGGAGGAGGCCAGTGGGCTGGGCCAGCGAGCTGGGCCGGCCAGGCAAGTGGCCCAGGTAGGTCCTTCTCTCTCTCTCTCTCTCTTTTATTTATATTTTTCTTTTGTTCTGTAAGTTTGTGGCATTACTAAAAATATCTAGGCACTTTCAGAAATCACCAAACTGTGCATTCCCAATGTTTAGAATATATCAAACATGGAACATTTTGGTTTGGGATTATTTGGACATTTTAAATATTTTATAGTATTTAAGTGCCCAAATTCAAATACAATAAGATTTAATTCAAAAATCCAGAATGGCCTAGAAATATGTGCATGACTTTTGGCAGAGGTTTTCACCTTTAACAAAATTCATGAACTTTTCTAAGGGGCAATTGGGATTATTGAAAATATTTTTTTATTGAACCTAGTTGAATTCATTTGGTGCTAGGGTTTCAACAATCCCCATTTCAAGTTTCATGAAATTTAAACATGATGCATGGATGTAAAGCCACTAGTTACATGCAAACTCTAGGGCTGTGACAATATATACCCATATACCCTAAAAACTTTGGGGAGCACAATAGATCGGGAGTTCCGCCGCCAGAAGCCTCCATAGCCACCGAAAACCAATCTAGACCCGTTCTGGCACCCTGCTGGAGGGGGAATCCCTCTCCGGTGGCCATCTTCATCATCCTGGTGCTCTCCATGACGAGGAGGGAGTAGTTCTCCCTCGGGGCTGAGGGTATGTAGCAGTAGCTATGTGTTTGATCTCTCTCTCTCTCTCTCTCTCATGTTCATGAGGTGGCACGATCTTGATGTATCGCGAGCTTTGCTATTGTAGTTGGATCTTATGATGTTTCTCCCCCTCTACTCTCTTGTAATGGATTGAGTTTTCCCTTTGAAGTTACGTTATCGGATTGAGTCTTTAAGGATTTGAGAACACTTGATGTATGTCTTGCGTGGGATACCCATGGTGACAATGGGGTATTCTATTGATCCACTTGATGTATGTTTTGGTGATCAACTTGCGGGTTCTGTGACCTTGGGAATCTATGCATAGGGGTTGGCACACGTTTTCGTCTTGACTCTCCGGTAGAAACTTTGGGGCACTCTTTGAAGTACTTTGTGTTGGTTTGTATAGATGAATCTGAGATTATGTGATGCATATTGTATAATCATACCCACGGATACTTGAGGTGACATTGGAGTATCTAGGTGACATTAGGGTTTTGGTTGATTTGTGTCTTAAGGTGTTATTCTAGTATGAACTGTAGGGCTGTTTGTGACACTTATAGGAATAGCCCAACGGATTGATTGGAAAGAATAACTTTGAGATTGTTTCGTACCCTACCATAATCTCTTCGTTTGTTCTCCGCTATTAGTGGCTTTCGAGTGACTCTTTGTTGCATCTTGAGGGATAGTTATGTGATCCAATTATGTTATTATTGTTGAGAGAACTTGCACTAGTGAAAGTATGAACCCTAGGACTTGTTTCCTTGCATTGCAATACCATTTGTGCTCACTTTTATCATTAGTTACCTTGCTGTTTTTATATTTTCAGATTACAAAACCCATTATCTACTATCCATAAACCACTTGTATAACCATCTCTTGGCCAAACTAGTGCACCTATACAATTTACCATTGTATTGGGTGTGTTGGGGACACAAGAGACTCTTTGTTACTTGGTTGCAGGGTTGCTTGAGAGAGACCATCTTCATCCTACGCCTCCTATGGATTGATAAACCTTAGGTCCTCGACTTGAGGGAAATTTGCTACTGTCCTACAAACCTCTGCACTTGGAGGCCCAACAAAGTCTACAAGAAGAAGGTTGTGTAGTAGACATCAGAGCGGTACTATGATGATGTCCTGAAAGGATCCCGCATGGTAGAGGGCTAGTGTTCGAAGGACATCATTTTTGAATGAATGTATTTATGTTGTCCAATCATGTATCATAAGACAAGTCTTATGTATGATATATTGCTTATTTTATTTTGGAATATCTCCTCCTATGCAGCTATTTATGATATCTGAGAGTTGGCCAGTTGTCGGCTTCAGCCCCCCACGTAGGTACTACGGGGGTGTTTGGGATAACACTTAAACACACTTGACCCACATCTTACTGGTCCGTGAAGGAGGTGTTAGTGCGGCGAAGCAGGCAATCGGACTATGCGGCTTTATCGCCCTCACTTAGCCATAGGAGTTTTATAGTGGGAGTGCGGGCACAACCCCTAGTATTGTTCGATTATCCGAACTCAGGTGCTATGAATTCCCGGCCACGTGGAGGCCAGCCTATCGCATAATGCGGAAAAAATCACTAAATATTTATACTTAGTCACCGAATAGCTGACCAGCTCCCGCCGCATCATGACAGTCGCAGTAGTTTTCGTCTTTCTCTACTGAGGTGTTTGTCCGGGTGAACCAGAAACACAATCATAGTAGTTCTCCCTTTACTACCCTAGCCAATCAGACGGAACATAAGGTAGCAAGCACAGGAGCCGGGGAAACCAACTATTGACCAAAGACATGATTCAGAGCCAATGCATATAATGCTATATTCGGGACGCTGAATTGCACTATTAAAATGTTCGGACTTTTTAATATTTAAAAGATGTACGTAGCTTAATAAAGCCTCTGGAAATTTAGGCCATACTGAGGTGTACATGACAATCACACAAAAACAGGGAAACAAATGTTAAGAGATTAGCCGGTGCCATGTAGGTTTCGGCTAAAAACTGTTTCCATTATAGTCTGATTAGTACGTCAAAACATATTGATACCAATAGTGCAATAAGCAGCAAGGCTATTTTACATGCCGAACACAAGGGGCAACCATGCATGAGTCCTGAAAGCGGACGAGGTGATCTTTAAGGATCCTTTAGGTACTCTGGCACGCGTCTATGCTGCTTTTCTCCTTGGTGTATTGTCCTTCGAGAGGATCATCGACCGGTGTTTTTATAATAGGCCACGGAAAGAGGCCTTGGTACCGTCGAAAGGGTGACGTGGGTTGCGAGGAACCTGGAAAAATAAAAAGAAAAGAAAAAGGAAATGTAAGTGACCTGATAGGGCCTAGCTGTATTGCAGACATTGTCCTTATTATGCCTCCATCCTTTCCCATGGTATTTTTAGTGCATAATTATGTACGCGTGGTACATATGCCACAGTTCGGAAGGGGCTGAGATGGAGGCCGAATTGCTAATCGAGCTCCTGACGAGCTGGACTGTCATACGGTGGGATAGTCCGGACTCGTTTGACAGTATCCGAGGACTTCGCCGCCGACGTAATACCTGGCTTCATTAGGCCACCCTGTACTTCCGCTGACAGGGCCGCGGTGTGCTCCTCAGAGCGGACGGATTGTTCCATGCTTCCATTTACTGTTATAACACCGCGTGGTCTGGGCATCTTGAGTTTGAGAAAGGCGTAGTGCGGGACTGCATTGAAACGAGCGAACGCGGTTCGTCCGAATAGTGCGTGGTACCACTGCGGAAGGGGACGATATCGAAAATCAAGTCTTCGCTGCGGAAGTTGTCCGGCGAGCCGAAGACCACCTCCAATGTGATTGAGCCTTGATGACCCACAAGTGTAGGGGATCTATCGTAGCCTTCTCGATAAGTAAGAGTGTCGAACCCAATGAGGAGCAGAAGAAAATGATAAGCAGGTTTTAGTAAGGTATTATCTGCAAGCTATGAAATTATCGGTAACAGATAGTTTGTGATAAAGTAATTTGTAACGAGTAGCAAGTAATAAAAGTAAATAAGGTGCAGCAAGATGGCGCAATCCTTTTTGTAGCAAAGGACAAGCCTGGACAAACTCTTATATAAAGGAAAGCGCTCCCGGGGACACATGGGAATTATCGTCAAGCTAGTTTTCATCACGTTCATATGATTCGTGTTCGGTACTTTGATAATTTGATATGTGGGTGGACCGGTGCTTGGGTAGTGCCCTTACTTGGAAAAGCATCCTACTTATGATTAACCCCCATTGCAAGCATCCGCAACTACAACAGAAGTATTAAGGTAAACCTAACAATAGAATGAAACATATGGATCCAAATCAGCCCCTTACGAAGCAACACATAAACTAGGATTTAAGCTTCTATCACTCTAGCAACCCATCATCTACTTATTACTTCCCAATGCCTCCCTCTAGGCAAAAACAATGGTGAAGTGTCATGTAGTCGATGTTCACATGACACCACTAGAGGGATGACAACATACATGTCATCAAAATATCGAACGAATACCAAATTCACATGACTACTTATAGCAAGACTTCTCCCATGTCCTCAGGAACAAACGTAACTACTCACAAAGCCTATTCATGTTCATAATCAGAGGGGTATTACTATGCATAATGGATCTGAACATATGATCTTCCACCAAGTAAACCAACTAGCATCAACTACAAGGAGTATTCAACACTACTAGCAACCCACATGTACCAATCTGAGGTTTGGATACAAAGATTGGATACAAGATATGAACTAGGGTTTGAGATGGGATAGTGCTGGTGAAGATGTTGATGGAGATTGACCCCCTCCCAATGAGAGGATCGTTAGTCATGACGATGGTGATGATTTCCCCCTCCCGGAGGGAAGTTTCCCCGGCAGAACAGCTCCGCCAGAGCCCTAGATTGGTTCGGCCAAGGTTCCGCCTCGTGGCGGTGGAGTTTCGTCCCGTGAGCTTGCTTATGATTTTTTCTCGGACGAAAGACCTCATATAGCAGAAGATGGGCATCATAGGGCCACCAAGGGGCCCACGAGGTAGGGGGCGTGCCCAGGGGGGTAGGGCGGGCCCCCACCCTCGTGGCCAGGGTGTGGGCCCCCTCTGGTGGATTCTTTCTCCAGTATATTTTATTAATTCCAAAAATATCTTTCATGAAGTTTCAGGACTATTGGAGTTGTGCAGAATAGGTGTCTAATATTTTCTCCTTTTCCAGCCTAGAATTCCAGCTGCCGGCATTCCCCCTCCTCATGTAAACCTTGTAAAATAAGAGAGAAAAGGCATAAGTATTGTGACATAATGTGTAATAACTGCCCATAATGCAATGAATATCGATATAAAAGCATGATGCGAAGTGGACGTATCAACTCCCCCAAGCTTAGACCTCGCTTGTCCTCAAGCGAAAGCCGATATCGAAAAATACGTCCACATGTTTAGAGATAGAGGTGTCGATAAAATAAAATACGGACATGAGGGCATCATGATCATTCTTAGAATAGCAACATATATATATATATTGTCATATGATCTCTTATACTAAAGTAACAATTCATTCACAATTTCAAGTATGAATCATAAACTTCATTGAGAACCAACAAACTCTAATCTCGGTCATTGAGGCAATTGCAATTTATCATAACATAGGAAAGAGTCAATATAAGAGCTTTTCAGCAAGTCCACATACTCAACTATCATTTAGTCTTTCACAATTGCTAACACTCACGCAATATTTATGGGTATGAAGTTTTAATCGGACCCAGAGAGAGATAGGGGCTTATAGTTTTGCCTCCCAACTTTTTACCTCAAGGGTAATGTCAACAATAATAGTTCATGAAAACTCACATCCAATTAGCTATATTTATCAGGATCTTTGCAACACATTGTGCTTGCCAAAGGATAAAATGTAAAAAGGAAAGGTGGATATCACCATGACTCTTATATAAGGTAGAAGATAAAAGTAAAAGAGAGGCCCTTCGCAGAGGGAAGCAGAGCTTGTCATGCGCTTTTATGGTTGGATGCACAAAATCTTAATGCAAAAGAATGTCACTTTATATTGCCACTTGTTATATGGACCTTTATTATGCAGTCCGTTGCTTTTATGTCTTCCACATCACAAGATCGTATAAAGCTTATTTTCTCCACATTAATATATCATACATATTTAGAGATCAATTTTTATTGCGTGCACCAATGACAACTTACTTGAAGGATCTTACTCAATCCATAGGTAGGTATGGTGGACTCTCATGGCAAAACTGGCTTTAGGGATATTTGGAAGCACAAGTAGTATCTCTACTTTGTGCAAAGAAATTGGCTAGCAAGAGAGGGAAAGGCAAGCTCAACATGTTGGACGATCCATGACAATATAATTTATCTCAGATGTAAGAAAACATAACCCATTACGTTGTCTTCCTTGTCCAACGTCAACTCTTTAGCATGTCATATTTTAATGAGTGCTCACAATTATAAAAGATGTCCAAGATAGTATATTTATATGTGAAGACCTCTCTTTCTTTATTACTTCCTATTAATTGCAACGATGACCAAAACTATGTTTATCAACTTTCAACAACTTTTATTCATCATACTTTTATATGTGAAGTCATTACTCTCCATAAGATCCATATGATCCCTTTATTTCTTTTTATTCTTTGTCTTTTTATTTCCTCAAGATCATGGCAAAATAATCAGGCACTTGACTCAACACTAATCTTTATCATATATAGCTCACGGACTCGATTACATAGAAGTATCATAAAGCAAAACTAACAACTAAATCATACTAAAACTTTATTCTACTAGATCAACATATTATCATAAGGATCGAACTAACAAAAACGGTAAAGATAAAAGGTGCGATGGTGATACGATACCGGGGCACTCCCCCAAGCTTGGAAGTTGCCAAGGGGAGTGCCCGTACCCATGTGTTTATGTTTCCTTCCTCGGTGAAGGAGATGGAGTTGTTGATGATGTGCGCTTCTTCCTTAATTTGCACTTGAGGATAGAATTCTGCTCCTTTAGGTCCTCGATATCCCGCTCAAGGCTTAGTACCTTTTTGCATAGTTCTTGTTTGTTCTCCTGTAAGAGACGAAAAGGGATAAATTCGATCTTAGGTTTCTTTGCTCTATTGGGGAGGCTTGACTTTTTGAACTCCACATGCATGTCCCCAGGTTGAGGTAATGGGACTTCATCTTCATGCAAGCTCGTCTCCTCCTTTCCTTTAGGCTCATAGTCTTCTTCTTCCTCCGTGTTCCAACAACAATGCTCCAAGTCCCCATAGACCTTATGATATGCAAGGTAATCAGCCACATAGCTTTCTCCCTCTGAATCTTGGGATGACATATTGCTCTAATCTCCAGCAGAAACAACTCGAAACAAAAACAGAGGATATTTGCGTGACACGGTGGTTAAAACCCTTGGGAGATTATATAATGATTTTTTACCGACCAAAAGAAGTATCATGTACGAAAACGGAGTCCGGAGAGCACACGAGGTGCCCACGAGGCAGGGGGCACGCCCAGGGGGGTAGGGCGCACCCTCCACCCTCGTGGAAGCCTCGTGTCCTTTCAGGTCTTCTTCTTATTTTCCTGTTTTCTTAAATATTCCAAAATAGAGAAAAATTGCCATTAGGACAGTTTTGGAGTCGGTTTACTTACCGTACCACGTACCTATGCCTTTTTGGAGTCTGAAATGTTCCGGAAAGTGTCCCTTATGTATTCCTCCGGGGTTACAGTTTCAATAATATTAGTTTCAGCATTTATGGGATTACCTGAGATATAATGTTTGATTCTTTGACCGTTCACCACCATCGGATTTGTGCCTTCGAAGTTTTTGATTTTTATAGCACCGGAACGATATACCTCCTCGATAACGTAAGGACCTTCCCATTTAGAGAGAAGTTTGCCTGCAAAAAATCTTAAACGAGAGTTGTATAACAATACATAATCACCTAAATTAAACTCACGCTTTTGTATCCTTTTGTCATGCCATCTTTTAACTTTTTCTTTAAACAATTTGGCATTCTCATAAGCCTGGGTTCTCCATACATCAAGTGAGCTAAGGTCAAAAAGCCTCTTCTCACTAGCAAGTTTGAAGTCATAGTTGAGCTCTTTAATATCCCAATATGCCTTATGTTCTAATTCAAGAGGTAAGTGACATGCTTTATAAGAAACCATTTTATACGGAGACATACCCATAGGATTTTTATATGCAGTTCTATATGCCCATAATGCATCATCAAGTTTCTTGGACCAATTCTTTCTAGTTCTGTTTACAGTCTTTTGCAAAATTAATTTGAGCTCTCTGTTACTTAATTCTACTTGACCACTAGACTGTGGATGATATGGACATGCAATTCTATGATTAACATCATACTTAGCAAGCATTTTACGAAAAGCACCATGAATAAAATGTGAACCACCATCAGTCATTAAATTTCTAGGGACTCCAAACCTCGGAAAAATAACTTCTTTAAGCAACTTAATAGAGGTGTTATTATCAGCACTACTAGTTGGAATAGCTTCTACCCACTTAGTAATGTAATCAACAGCAACTAAAATATGTGTATACCCATTAGAGGAAGGAAACGGTCCCATATAATCGAAGCCCCAAACATCAGATGGTTCAATAACAAGTGAATAATTCATAGGCATTTCTTGACGTCTTCTAATATTACCAATTTTCTGACATTCATCACAAGATAGGACAAACTAACGGGCATCTTTGAAGAGAGTAGGACAATAAAAACCGGATTGCAATACCTTATGTGCATTTCTATCTCCTGCATGGTATCCTCCATAAGCTTTAGAGTGACACTTGCTCGGATCTGTTCCTGTTCATGCTCAGGTACACAACGTCTAATAACACCATCTACTCCTTCTTTAGAAAGATGTGGGTCATCCTAGAAGAAGTGTCTTAAATCATAGAAGAACTTTTTCTTTTGCTGATATGTGAAACTAGGTGATACAAATTTAGCAACAATGTACT
This sequence comes from Triticum dicoccoides, assembly GCF_002162155.2. Lineage (NCBI taxonomy): Eukaryota > Viridiplantae > Streptophyta > Magnoliopsida > Poales > Poaceae > Triticum > Triticum dicoccoides. The sequence goes on along the minus strand of NC_041388.1, from coordinate 201,617,464 downwards.
TGGCATAATCAGCATACTAGGGAGCAGTGCGAGAAGCATTTATGACAGCTAATTATTCATCAGGAAAGCTATCATCAATAGGTAGTGGGTCATCAAGAACATTCTCTAACCTAGACAAGTTGTCTGCAATAGGGTTCTCGGCTCCCTTTCTATAAATAATATGCCAATCAAATTCTTGTAGCAGGAGAACCCATCTAATAAGTCTAGGTTTAGCATCTTTCTTTTCCATAAGATGTTTAATAGCAGCATGATCAGTGTGAATAGTTACTTTAGAATCAACAATATAAGGTCTGAACTTATCACAAGCAAAAACAACTGCTAAGAATTCCTATTCAGTAGTAGCATAATTTCTCTGGGCATTGTCTAGAGTTTTACTAGCATATTGAATAACATTTAATTTTTTATCAACTCTTTGTCCTAGAACAGCACCTACAGAATAGTCACTAGCATCACACATGATTTCAAAGGGTAAATTCCAATCGGGTGGTTGAACAATAGGTGCAGAAATCAAGGCTTTCTGAAGTATTTCAAATGCTTCTACACAATCATCATCAAAGACAAAAGGAATATCTTTTTGTAATAGATTAGTCAGAGGCCAGGAAATTTTTGAGAAGTCCTTAATGAACCTCCTATAAAAACCGTCCTGGCGAAGGAAACTTCTTATACATTTGATGTCCTTGGGACATGACATCTTTTCAATAGCATCAACTTTAGGTTTGTCAACTTCAATACCTCTTTCAGAAATTTTATGCCCCAAGACAATACCTTCATTAACCATAATGTGGCACTTCTCCCAATTCATGACAAGGTTAGTTTCTTCACATCTCTGCAGAACTCGATCAAGGTTGCTCAAGAAATCATCAAAAGAGGATCCATAAACAGAGAAATCATCCATGAAAACTTCACAAATCTTTTCACAGAAGTCAGAGAATATAGCCATCATGCATCTTTGAAAGGTAGCAGGTGCATTACATAAACCAAAAGGCATACGTCTATAAGCAAAGGTATCAAAAGGGCAAGTAAAAGTAGTCTTTTCTTGATCATCAGCTGACACAGGTATTTGAGAGAAACCAGAGTAACCATCTAGAAAGCAAAAATGTGTATTTTGGATAATCTTTCTAGCATTTGATCAATGAAAGGTAAAGGGTAATGATCCTTTTGAGTGGCTTTATTTAATTTGCGGAATTCAATCACCATCCTATAACCTGTAATAATTCTTTGCGGAATCAATTCCTCTTTGTCATTAGGAACGATAGTAATACCTCCCTTCTTAGGGACACAATGGACATGGCTTACCCACTGACTATCAGCAACGGGATATATAATACATGCTTCAAGGACTTTAGTATTTCTTTTCTTACCACTTCTTTCATCTTAGGATTTAGTCGTCGTTGGTGATCAATAACTGGTTTGGCGTCTTTCCCCAAATTTATTTTGTGTTGACATAGAGTGGGACTAATGCCCTTAAGATCATCAAGAGTATATCCAATAGCAGCACGGTGCTTCTTCAGAGTTTTCAATAATGTCTCTTCTTCATGCTCTGAAAGGTTAGCACTAATAATAATAGGATATATCTTCTTTTCATCAAGATAAGCATATTTAAGAGTATCAGGCAATGGTTTAAGCTCAAACACGGGATCACCCTTGGGTGGAGGAGGATCCCCTAGGATTTCAACAGGCAAGTTGTGTTTCAAAATAGGTTCCTGTTTAAAGAATACTTCATCTATTTCCCTTCTTTTATTCATATACATATCATTTTTATGCTCTAGAAAATATTGTTCTAAAGGATCATTAGGAGGCACGACAATAGAAACAAGACCAATAATTTCATCTTTACTAGGAAATTTCTCATCACGGAGTTTTCTACTAAATTTAGCAAAATTAAACTCATGAGACATATCCCCTAAACAAACAGAAACAATATCCTTATTGCAGTCTATCTTAACATTAACAGTATTCAAGAAGGGTCTACCAAATATAATGGGACAAAAGCTATCTTGTGGAGAACCAAGAACAAGAAAATCAGCAGGATATTTAACTTTACCACACAAGACTTCAACATCTCTAACAATCCCAACTGGCGAAATAGTATCTATATTGGCAAGCTTAATTGTAACATCTATCTCTTCTATCTTAGTAGGTGCAATATCATGCATAATTTCTTTCTATAAGGAATGAGGTATTGCGCTTGCACTAGCACCCATATCACATAATCCATGATAACAATCTTCTCCTATTTTAACGGAAATAATAGGCATGCCTACAACATGTCTATATTCATTTTTAGCATCAGGTCTAGCAATTCTAGCAGCTTCATTGCAGAAGTAAATAACATGCCCATCAATATTATCGGCCAAGAGATCTTTAACCATAGCAATTTTAGGTTCAACTTTAACTTTCTCAGGGGGTTTGTGTGTCCTAATATTACTTTTGTTGACTACAGTTGAAGGTTTAGCATGATCCTTTATTCTAACAGGGAAAGGTGGTTTCTCAATATAAGAAGTAGGAACAACGGGATCATCATAAGTGATAGTCTTTTCTTCAACTTTAATAGGTGCAACTACTTTTACTTCAATGTGAGGATTATATTTAAACCACTTCTCCTTAGGGAGATCAACATGAGTAGCAAAGGATTCACAAAAAGAAGCTACTATCTCAGAGTCAAGTCCATATTTAGTGCTAAATTCACGAAAAGCATCAGTATCCATAAAAGATTTAACACAATCAAACTTAGGTCTTATACCTGACTCCTTACCTTCGTCGAGGTCCCAATCTTCAGAGTTGCATTTAATTCTTTCCAATAAATCCGATTTCAATTCAATAGTCTTCATCATAAAAGATCCAGTACAAGAAGTATCGAGCATGGAGCGATTACTGAGAGAAAGCCGAGCATAAAAATATTGAATAATCATTTCTCTTGAGAGCTCATGATTGGGGCATGAATATAACATTGAATTAAGCCTCCCCAAGCTTGAGCGATGCTTTCTCCTTCGCGAGGCCAAAAATAATATATATAATTATGATCATGATGAACACGATGCATAGGATAAAACTTCTGATGAAATTCCAATTTCAATCGTTGGTAGTTCCATGATCCCATATCATCACATAGCCTATACCATGGCAATGCCTCTCCCTTCAAATATAAAGGGAAGACCTTCTTCTTGGTAACATCCTCGGGCATACCTGCAAGCTTAAATAATCCACAAACTTCATCCACATAGATTAGGTGCAAATCGGGATGTAATGTTCCATCACCTGTGAAAGGATTAGCTAGCAGTTTCTCTATCATACCCGAAGGAATTTCAAAGTAAACATTTTCAGTAGGTTCAGTAGGTTGACGAGCAACTCTTTGCTCTACTGGTCGGGGTGAAGATACAGTACAAAAAAAATACACTTCCGTGATGATACATGTGTGTCACAGTAGGTCACGTTTTCTGTCATGCATGTACATCCATGACAAATTTATGACAGAATCAAGATAGTCATACATGTGCTGTCGTAGAAGTGTTCCATGACATTACCAAAATTATCATCATGGAAGTGCCCACTTCCATGACGATAAATCGCGTCACAGAAGTGCTTTCGTCAAGGGTGACCGACACGTGGCATCCACCATAACGGAACACCGTTAAGCTATCGGGTCCGGTTTTGGATCCGATAACCCGTTAACAGCCCCGACCAATGGGGATTTTCCACGTGTAAAATCATCATTGGCTGGAGGAAACACGTGTCGGCTCAACATTGGGACAGATGTCATCCACTGTAACGCCCTCGACGCGGCTATATTTCCCAGGTGTCAAAGCTCGACTTAGAGGCATAACCACATTGAAAGCAATGTCGCAAGTGAGGTAATCGTCATACAACCCATGTAATACATAAGGGAAAAAGGTACATAGTTGGCTTACAATCGCCTGTTCACACAATTACAAGAATAAAGCATTACATCATCGAGATACACACAAGGCCTGACTACGGAACCAAAATAAAAGAAGACTACCCCAAATGCTACAGATCCCCGATCGTCCCAACTGGGCTCCACTACTGATCAACTGAAATGAAACAACACAATGAACGAGATCTTCATCGAGCTCCTCCTTGAGCTCGGTTGCGTCACCTGCGCGGTTTCATCGGTACCTGCAAACTGGTTTTGGAAGTATCTGTGAGTCACGGGGACCCAGCAATCTCACACCCTCGCGATCAAGACTATTTAAGCTTATAGGTAGGGTAAAAAGGTATGAGGTGGAGCTGCAGCAAGCGACTAGCATATTTGGTGGCTAACATACGCAAATGAGAGCGAGAAGACAAGGCAAAAGCACGGTCGAACAACTATGATCAAGAAGTGATCCTAGAACAACCTACGTCAAGCATTACTCCAACACTGTGTTCACTTTCCGGACTCCTCCAAAAACAGACCATCACGGTTACACACGCGGTTGATGCATTTTAATTAAGATCAACTTCAGGTTTTCTACAACCGGACATTAACAAATTCCCATCTGCCCATAACCGCGGGCACGGCTTTCGAAAGGTCGATCCCTACAGGGGTGTCCCAACTTAGCCCATCACAAGCTCTCATGGTCAACGAAGGATATTCCTTCTCCCAAGACAATCCGATCAGACTCGGCATCCCGGTTACAAGACATCGTCGACAATAGTAAAACAAGTCCAACAACACCGCCCGAATGTGCCGACAAATCCCGATAGGAGCTGCACTTATCTCATTCTCAGGGCACACTCAGATGAACACTACGTACAACTAAAACCAGCCATCGAGTTTCCCCGAGGTGGTGCTGCAAGTGGCTCTGTTTTGGACCAACACTCAGAGGAGCACTTTTCCGGGGGGGTTTAATAAAGATGACCCTTGAGTCCGCGGAACCCAAGGGAAAAAGAGGCTAGGTGGTGAATGGTAAAACCAATGTTGGGCATTGCTGGAGGAGTTTTATTCAAGGCGAACTATCAAGGGGTTCCCATTATAACCCAACCGTGTAAGGAACGCAAAATCCAGGAACATAACACCGATATGACGAAAACTAGGGCGGCAAGAGTGGAACGAAACACCGTGCATAAGGCCGAGCCTTCCACCCTTTACCATGTATATAGGTGCATTACGATTAACAAGATAATATTGTGATATCCCAACAAAATATCCATGTTCCAACATGGAACAAACTCCAATCTTCACCTTCAACTAGCAACGCTATAATAGGGGCTGAGCAAAGCGGTAACATAGCCAAACAACGGTTTGCTAGGACAAGGTGGGTTAGAGGTTTGATGTGGCAATATGGGAGGCATGATAAGCAAGTGGTAGGTATCGCAGCATAGGCATAGCAAAAGAGCGAGCATCTAGCAAGGAAAGATATAAGTGATTTCGAGGGTATGGTCATCTTGCCTAAGATCCCGCAAGGAAGAAGAACGAGTCCCTGAAGAAGACAAACGGACGTAGTCGAATAGTTACTCAAAAACGCGACGTTATCGGAACCAACCCGAAAAAGCAACACTAGAAAGAAGCACACAACATATTAATCAACCACCACATAAGCATGGCACGATGCATAAACAAGTATGATGCATGTCCGGTTTAATGAGGCATGGCAAAGTGCACAAACAACCCTACAAATTAAGTGGAGCTCAATATGCAACGAGTTGCATATTGACGAAACACCACGTGACTTATTTAGTTCGATCTTGTTTATGTACTCAACAATATTAAATGTTGTTAGCATGGCAAGAGGTGAAGCATAATGAAAACTACCTATCTAAGCAAGTTTAAATGAGGCCGGAACAACAAAACAACAAGTTCGGAAAATCCTCATGAGCATTTTAGATTTAGTACTGTTCTTCCCTAAACACAGTTTTAGAGTTATTAGACATGCAAAACAAGTACACCATGTTAAACTAGGCATTTTTCCACCCCATTTACATATAAAGTTTATTAAATTTGGAGTTACGGTTATTTAGTTATGAAATAAAGCATTTTAACATGGCATATGAGCAAATTTAAGCAAACAACATTTTAAGCATTTTAAACATGGATGAAAATGACATATTATGAAACTAGACAAAATTCTAAGCAACTTCCATATAAAGTTTGTTTTGAACCGATGCACGGTTTGTGAGTTATTATATGCATGTTGTCTAGGGACTTTTCTGTAAAACAACAGTTTTCTGGAAAAATAGACAAATTCGTAGAACAGGAAAAAAACTTTACTGGGCTAAATCTAAGGAGAGGCCCAGTAAGGAAATAGGCGCAACATAACTATCAGACACACATGCACAGAATAGCAGAGGGGCTGGGCTATGCTCACATCGGGCCATGGGCCGAAAGTGGAGAAGCGGTTCGGCCGGATCTGGTGACAAGAATATGTTGCTAGGCCTTGGGCACCGCTGGACCTCGCGCAGCGGTCAACACATGCAGGCGACGCGCGGAGTGTCGAGGCAGAGGCGCCATCCTCCTCTGCCCGAACTGCTGCCGCATCGATGCAGCGAAGGAGACCCACGGATCGAGGGGCTTGGCGCGGCGGGACGTCGCGGGGACTACCGGATCTAGGGCAGGGAGGCTCGACCGGAAGCAAGGGCGGCTGAAACCGGGTGAGGACGGCGTTCTCCGGTGAGACTCCAGATCCGGCGGCTGCGAGGGAGCTCCTGGGGCTGTCCATGGTGGCCTGTGAATTTTATGGAGAAGAGAGACCACATGTGAGAGAGGAAACCAAAGGGAACGAGAGAAGAAGGGAAGGAGAAGCAGCGAGCGGGTGAGGGGTCCGGCCTAATGGAGGTGGTCGCCGGTGGGGACGCGGGTGCAGCTCCGGCAAGGTTGCAGCAGGGCCGGACGAGCTGAGGAGGTCGGGGCCTCGCAAGCTGCTCGCGGTGAGGAGGTGGGCGCTGGGAGATACGGTTGGATGGATGGATCGATGGAATGCACTGGTTGCGCAAGGGGATCGAGGAGGATCAGGCGAGGCGATCCCGAGGTGGGATGCGACCCTATGGCGGCGGTGGAGGGACAAAGTTCCTAATTTTTAGGGTTGGACTGATACATATATAGCATGAGGATATTTGGGTAGGGGCTAATCCATCCCTCCAATAAAATCGAGCGGTCGAGAAAAAATATGTTGGGAAGTCCAATTAACAAAACGGAGACGTTTTGTAGATGTTTGGGGATGATCCGGACACAACGGAAACGACTGTCCGAGTCGGGTTCGGATCAACTTCCGGACACGCGCGAGGGGTTCGATGCACTGTGCAGAGAGTGTTTCGGGGCCTGGCGGTTGATAGCAGACTGTGCAGAAAGCTTCAGGCTGAGAAAAGAGAAGAGAGAAGGCCTGACGACTGTTTCCGGGGAGAGAAAACGTCCTCCGGATGCGATGAAACTTGACAGGCGGTCTATCTACACTATAATAAGACCGCACGCCAACTTTCAACCCATTCCGAGAACATTTTCCGGCCACTTATAAAATAATATTTCGGACATGTGGCGGGCGCGTGCAAGTTTTGTCTAGGCTCAAAACGGACAACGGAAAGAAATGGGGGAAACCCGGACGGATGAAGGTTTTGAAAACATGATGATGCAATGCACATGATGACATGACAAGATGCAACACGCAAGAAATGACATGGCAACGATAGCGAATAACTGGAAGACACTTGGCGCAACGGTCTCGGGGCGTCACAACACTCCACCACTACGAGAGGATTTGAGGATCTTGGCCCAAGATCTAGAATGGCACTGGAGGGAAAACGGAAGAGAAAGATAAGAAGCAAAACTAAGTTGCTTCTTTGACAAACGAGTGAAACCATGAACCTTGAAAAGGTTAAGCCATTTCGAGAAAAGAATCCAAAGGATATGAACGAATTTGAAAACGCTCCGTTAGAAAAAGTGGGACAAGGAAGAACAACTTCGGACAGCACTCCGATTGAAAAGAAAAGGAATTGAATAAAAACTTGATAAGATGAGAAGACACTTAATGAAATCACAACATACAACCTCCGGAAGTATTGAATGAATGGAACAAGGGGTAAGAAGATCTCAGACATCACTCTGGTTGAAAAGAGGTGCAAGGCCTGATCAGGTGAAAAGAACTTGAGCAAAAGGGCACAACACTCCAGTTAAATGGATAGGCATGAAAATAACATGATCTTTGACAAACGAGATGATGGGTTGAAAAGAGCAACATCACAATACCTCCGGAACAAAAGAATAGAAGATAGATAATTGAAATAGGAGAAAGGAGAAGAAAATGCCAACTTCTGCCACAAAAGAGCTTGAAAAGACATCTTTAGGAGAAGGGTCGAATGGAGTTGTTGGAAACCCAACAATGAAAAGATAGGCTTGAAGTGGGCTTATGGAAAACATCTCGAAATCTTGAGGTGAAATTCTGCCACTCACGGAAAAACAATAGATTGGCTTGATAACAAGAAGGAGACGAGAAACTTATTCACCGGAAGAATAAAAGAAGAACTTGGGTCATTTATAAACACCATAAATAGCAACAATCCTTAGGGAAAGCTTTAGGTGAAATATAACCCAAAATAACTCAAACGAAGAGATTGATGGATTGAGAAGAGCTCATGCTCGAAGAAATTGATGGGTTGACAAGATGACTTGAGCGAAGAGAAAATGATGGATGAAACTTTGCGACGAGATAAAATGGAAACTTGGAACTCCGGAAAAGAAAGATAAAGCATCTCGAACCAAGAATGTGATATGATGAACCACTCCGGAAATCAGAAATTGAATTTACTCGATGAAACAAGAATAAGAATTACATTATTCTTATCATTCACCAATTAAATTGATGACAATCAACGGATTTGACATATTACTTATTCTCGTAGAAAAGATTAAGAGAGATATAACACAAACTTGAGAGGGTATTATGGAACCACCGGTGGGATTGAAACAATGAATAAATGACTTCATAACCAAGGAAGAGAACTCTTGAACGAACCACCATAAGAATTGAAAATGAACGAAGTAAAGGGGTGAATCACCGGTAGGAATTAGCACATGAACGAAGATACATGAGAGAGTTTAGATACAAGAGAACGAAGAGATCATGAACTGATTAGAGGATATATGAATGAAGCACCAGTCAGATTTGGAGAACGAGAGTTGAAAGCCGAGGATGAATAAACCCGAAATGGTTGCCTTCGGAGATTCAAATTGAAAAGAATCTTGAATTGCTCCGGTAGGTGAAAAGAATTCTCGATTGAGAGGATGGCATAATGGTAGAACCATGAGTCTTTGGAAGAACAGATATGATTGCAGAGAAGCTCTTTTTCTGCCTTCAGATGTTGAGAAAGATGACGAGAACCACCACTAAGAATTGTTGAGACACTCCGGAAGAATCAAAAGCGACGAGGTAGAGCCACGATGGAAATACTTAGAAGTATCTTGAAGAAACCAACTGACTGATGATAACTCATTCTTACGTCAAACTTTGAGATGAATTTGAAAGTAACTCCAGAAAGAATTTGAAGAGTTAGGTAAGATCCTGGAAAAGACCTGTGGGTTAGGGCCCACTCAAAAGAAACACCATTGAAATGATTTAAAAGAAAGACTGCGCCGGTTGAATTAAAAGGCATGAATGAGATAACAACCTGGAAATAGTTTTAACGAAAGCAGAGCGGAAACATGAATCTTTGAGATATCTTGAGCACTCCAGAACAATTGAGTAGTGAGAAATGAATTAATATGAAGAGTCCCGGCATGAGAAGGTATTTCAACCAAGGAAAGGAAAATGATCAACACTAAAAGCTTGAATTGAATCCACCGAAGAAGAAAACAAACAAAGAAAGATAACTTGAAGCTCCATTCGTATCTTCTTGAGTATCACCGGATAAGAACATTGATGGAAAACATGGAGAGACTTCCCATCAATAAGATGGATACTTGATGAAGAAATCTGAGTCCTTGAAGAAACAAAGGGAGGGAGGGTGGGAAAACAAAGGCAACTTGAAGACGGATGAAGCAAACACCGTTGAGAAGAACTAATACTTGATCTTGCGGATGTTGAAATAATCGGATCCACTTGAAGAGAAGCACACCGGTAAAGGATTGACAAAATAATCTGGATTATCATGAAGGATTGGTATTCACATCGTAGTATGAGAACACCATTTGGGGAAGGTATGGAATCAAAACTTGACTTGGAAGCGACACGAATACCACAACTCAAAAACAAAACAAAGGATTGGCTTGCAAAATAAGCCGGAACAAACATATGATAGATATTTTGTCCGAAGTTTTTGTGGTGGGGCCTACATGGGCTCGATCGTACAGCACCATCATGTACAAGGCAATGCACATGACATACGAAGCATCCCCGAGTCAGCATAGCCAAGGACTCTTTAAGACACAACTAGACCACTGTAAAACCAACCGTGAATAGGCGGACCACTAGACATCGAACCCCAATTTCATATCATACATCTGTCGGAAAGATATCCTAAGAGTTACTTGAATTCCCACTTATAAACTCCCGAAACTTTCCGGTGATGCAATCAGGTGTTGGGGATACAGGGGAAGCATAATATCTCACCCAAAACTAGCAATCCTACATCCAGTTGTATCCATCCTTCAACACATAACCAAGAAACCTTTGGAAAGCATTTACCTCAACCTTCGAAAAGCATCCATTATACGAGTTATGGCAATACTACCGAACTCCCGCCCTAGTACTGGGTGGCGTCGAGGTTATCTCACCAACAACTACATAAAAGAGATTTTTGATGTCGGCGAAACTCAGGTATTCCAGAATCTCAATGATAAAATTGTGACGACAACACCTCGAAGCACAACTCCCCGGTACACTGCCACAACCCCTAAATGTCAGGAGGCACCAAGAACAATGTTATCATCACAAAACCATCGGAACGATTCCAAGATACCCGCGTGATCCTAAAAAAATTTAGTGAAATTTGAGAAGAGAAGAGTCAAAACTCTACATCAAGATGCCTCACCTGAGCGACGAAGGGACTGAGGAGTAAAAATAATATATATAATCCTAAATGGCTCAAAACATTTTTCTAGCCTCAACAACGCTAGCGATTCAATCAAGCAGGGGGCTCCTAAGGTCGGGGAAGGCTCTGATTACCAACTTGTAATGCCCTCGATGCGGCTATATCTCCCATGTGTCGAAGAATGACTTAGAAGCATAACCGCATTGAAAGCAATATCGCAAGTTAGGTAATCTTCACACAACCCATGTAATACATAAGGGAAAAAGGTACATAGTTGGCTAACAATCTCCACTTCACACAATTACAAGAATAAAGCATTACATCATCCAGATACACACAAGGCCCGACTACGGAACCAAAATAAAAGAAGACTACCCCAAATGCTACAGATCCCTGATCGTCCTAACTGGGCTCCACTACTGATCAACTGAAATGAAACAAAACAATGAACGAGATCTTCATCGAGCTCCTCCTTGAGCTCGGTTGCTCACCTGCACGGTTTCATCGGTACCTGCAAACTGGTTTTCGAAGTATCTGTGAGTCACGGGGACCCAGCAATCTCACACCCTCGCGATCAAGACTATTGAAACTTATAGGTAGGGTAAAAAGGTATGAGCTGGAGCTGCAGCAAGCGACTAGCATATTTGTTGGCTAACATACGCAAATGAGATCGAGAAGAGAAGGCAAAAGAACGGTCGAACAACTATGATCAAGAAGTGATCCTAGTACAACCTACGTCAAGCATTACTCCAACATCGTGTTCACTTTCTGGACTCCTCCGGAAAGAGACCTTCACGGTTACACATGCGGTTGATGCATTTTAATTAAGATCAACTTCAGGTTTTCTACAACCGAACATTAACAAATTCCCATCTGCCCATAACCGTGGGCACGGCTTTCGAAAGTTTAATCCCTGCAGGGATGTCCTAACTTAGCCCATCACAAGCTCTCATGATCAATGAATGATATTCCTTCTCCCAAGACAATCCGATCAAACTCGGCATCCCGGTTACAAGACATCCTCGACAATGGTAAAACAAGTCCAGCAACACCGCCCGAATGTGGTGACAAATCCCGATAGGAGCTGCACATATCTCATTCTCAGGGCACACTCAGATGAACACTACGTACAACTAAAACCATCCCTCGAGTTTCCCCGAGGTGGCGCTGCAAGTGACTCTGTTTTGGACCAACACTCAGAGGAGCACATGCCAGGGGGGTTTAATAAAGATGACCCTTGAGTCCGCGGAACCCAAGGGAAAAAGAGGCTAGGTGGCGAATGGTAAAACCAATGTTTGGCATTGCTAGAGGAGTTCAATTCAAGGCGAACTGTCAAGGGGTTCCCATTATAACCCAACTGTGTAAGGAACGCAAAACCTGGGAACATAACACCGATATGACGGAAACTAGGGCGGCAAGAGTGGAACAAAACACCAGGCATAAGGCCGAGCCTTCCACCCTTTACCATGTATATAGGTGCATTACGATTGAAAAGGTAATATTGTGGTATCCCAACAAAATATCCATGTTCCAACATGGAACAAACTCCAATCTTCACCTGCAACTAGCAACGCTATAAGAGGGGCTGAGCAAAGCGGTAACATAGACAAACAACGGTTTGCTAGGACAAGGTGGGTTAGAGGTTTGATGTGGAAATATGGGAGGCATGATAAGTAAGTGGTAGGTATCGTAGCATAGGCATAGCAAAAGAGCGAGCATCTAGCAAGCAAAGATAGAAGTGATTTCGAGGGTATGGTCATCTTGCCTGAGATCCCGCAAGGAAGAAGAACGAGTCCATGAAGAAGACAAATGGACGTAGTCGAACAGTTCCTCACAAACGCGACGTTATCGGAACCAACCCGAAGAAGCAACACCGGAAAGAACCACACAATATAGTAAACAACCACCACATAAGCATGGCACAATGCGCAAACAAGTATGATGCATGCCCGGTTTAATGAGGCATGGCATGGCGAAGTGCACAAACAACCCTACAAATTAAGTGGAGCACAATATGCAACGAGTTGCATATTGACGAAACACCATGTGACTTTTTTAGTTCGATCTTGTTTATGTACTCAACAATATTAAATGTTGTTAGCATGGCAAGAGGTGAAGCATAATGAAAACTACCTATCTAGGCAAGTTTAAATGAGGCCGGAACAACAAAACAACAAGTCCAGAAAATCCTCATGAGCATTTTATAGATTTAGTACTTTTCTGCCCTAAACACAATTTTTAGAGTTATTAAACATGTAAAACAAGTACACCATGTTAAACTAGGCATTTTCCACCCCATTTACATATCAAGTTTATTAAATTTGGAGTTACGATTATTTAGTTATGAAATAAAGCATTTTAACATGGCATAGGAGAAAATTTAAGAAAACAACATTTTAAGCATTTTAAACATGGATGAAAATGACATATTGTGAAACCTGACAAAATTCTAAGCAACTTCCATATTAAGTTTGTTTTAAACCGATGCACGGTTTGTGAGTTATTATATGCATGTTGTCTGGGGACTTTTCTGTAAAACAATAGTTTTCTAGAAAAATAGACAAATTCGTAGAACAGGAAAAAAACTTTACTAGGCTGAATCTAAGGAGAGGCCCAGTAAGGCAATAGGCGCAACATAACTATCAGAAGCACATGCACAGAATAGTGAAGGGGCTGGGCTATGTTCACATCGGGCCATGGGCCGAAAGTGGAGAAGCGGCTGGGCCGGATCTGGTGACAAGAAGATGTGGCTGGGCCTTGGGCACCGCTGGGCCTCGCGCAGCGGTCAACGCACGCAGGCAACGCGAGGGGTGTCGAGGCAGAGGCACCGTCCTCATCTGCCCGAACTGCTGCCGCATCGATGCAACGAAGGAGACCCGCGGCTGGAGGGGCTTGGCGCGGCGAGACGTTGCGGGGACGACCGGATCCAGGGCACTGAGGCTTGACTGGAAGCAGGGGCGGCTGAAACCGGGCGAGGCTGGCGTTCTCCGTTGAGACGCCAGATGCAGCGGCTGCGAGGGAGCTCGTGGGGCTGTCCATGGTGGCCTGCGAATTTTATGGAGAAGAGAGACCACATGTGAGAGAGGAAACCAGAGGGAACGAGAGAAGAAGGGAAGGAGAAGCAGCAAGCGGGTGCGGGGTTCGGCCTGATGGAGGTGGTCGTCGGCGGGGACGCGGGTGCAGCTCCGGCAAGGTTGCTGCTGGGCCGGACGAGCTGAGGAGGTCGGGGCCTCGCGAGCTGCTTGGGGCGAGGAGGTGGGTGCTGGGAGATACGGTTGGATGGATGGATCGATGGAATGCAATGGTTGCGCGAGGGGATCGAGGAGGATCGGGCGAGGCAATCCCGAGGTGGGATGCGACCCGATGGCGGCGGTGGAGGGACAAAGTTCCTAATTTTTAGGGTTGGACTGATACATATAAAGCATGTGGATATTTGGGTAGGGGCTAATCCGTCCCTCCAATAAAATCGAGTGGTCGAGAAAAAATATGTTGAGAAGTCCAATTAACAAAATGGAGACGTTTTGTAGATGTTTGGGGATGATCCGGACACAACGGAAACGACTGTCCGGGTCGGGTTTGGGACAACTTCCGGACGCACGCAAGGGGTTCGATGCACTGTGCAGAGAGGGTTTCGGGGCCTGGAGGTTGACAGCGGACTATACAAAAAGCTTCAGGCTAAGAAAAGAGAAGAGAGAAGGCCCGGCGACTGTTTCCGGAGACCGAAAATGTCCGACGTGTGCCCGGCTATAACACCGCTATAGTTTAACGGTTGGGCTATCAAACGACCTCCGAATGCGATGAAACTTGACAGCGGTCTATCTACACTATTCAACCTATTCCGAGAACATTTTCCAGCCACTTATAAAATAATATTTCGGACATGCCGCGGGCGCGTGCAAGTGTGTCTGTGCTCAAAACAGACAACGGAAAGAACTGGGGGAAACCCGGATGGATGCAGGTTTTGAAAAGATGATGATGCAATGCACATGATGACATGACAAGATGCAACACGCAAGCAAATGACATGGCAACGACAGCGCATAACTGGAAGACACCTGGCGCAACGGTCTCGGGGCGTCACATCCACTCAGTTTGTAGCAAACAAATAAATGGGCCACATGGACGCTACATTATTTGTTCACCCAGCCCAGCAAACGGACTGTAATTCTAAAAAAAGATCGACAGCCCAAATTGATTGTAAATTCTGAAATAATGGCTTGAATACGTGCCACATTTTTGGAGGCTGAAATGTGCGCCAAAACGTCGAAGCCAACGCAAGTCGTTGTCAACTTAGTCAACAAATGATTCTGACATCGTTAGCCGTTGGATTTACATCCAACAACCGGCATCCATCTTCAATCTCTCATCTTCTTCCTCCAGCGCCGCCGAGACCACCTGCTCCCGCCTCCTGCTGCTAGCAGCTCTATGATATGTCTCCAACATATCTATAATTTTTGATTGCTCCATGCTATATTATCTACTGTTTTAGACATTATTGGGCTTTATTCTCCACTTTTATATTATTTTTGGGACTAATCTATTAACCGGAGGCCCAGCCCAGAATTGATGTTTTTTGCCTGTTTTAGGGTTTGGAAGAAAAGGAATATCAAACGGAGTCCAAACGGAATGAAACCTTCGGAAACGTGATTTTCTCATCAGATAAGATCCAGGAGACTTGGACCCTCTGTCAAGAAAGCCACAAGGCGGTCACCAGGGTGGAGGGCGGCCCCCTAGGACGCGCCCCCTGCCTCGTGGGCCCCTCGAAGCTCCACCGACGTACTTCTCCCTCCAATATATATCCACGTACCCCCAAACGATCAGAGACGAAGCCTAAAACCTAATTCCACCGCCGCAACTTTCTGTATCCACGAGATCCCATCTTGGGGCCTGTTCCGGAGCTCCGCCGGAGGGGGCATTGATCACAGAGGCTTCTACATCATCATCCAAGCCCCTCTGATGAAGTGTGAGTAGTTTACTTCAGACATACAGGTCCATAGTTAGTAGCTAGATGTCTTATTCTCTCTTTTTGGATCTCAATACAATGTTCTCCCACTCTCTCGTGGAGATCTATTCGATGTAATCTTCTTTTTGTGTTGTGTTTGTTGAGACCGATGAATTGTGGGTTTATGATCAAGTCTATCTATGAATAATATTTGAATCTTCTCTGAATTCTTTTATGCATCATTGGTTATCTTTGCAAGTCTCTTCGAATTGTTAGTTTGGTTTGGCCTACTACATTGGTTGTTCTTGCCATGGGAGAAGTGCTTAGCTTTGGGTTCGATCTTGCGGTGTCCTTTCCCAGTCACAGAAGGGGCAGCAAGGCACGTATTGTAATGTTGCCATCGAGGATAACAAGATGGGTTTTTTATCATATTGCATGAAACTATCCCTCTACATCATGTCATCTTGCTTAAGGCATTACTCTTTTTTAACTTAATACTCTAGATGCATGCTAGATAGCGATCGATGAGTGGAGTAATAGTAGTAGATGCAGGCAGGAGTCGGTCTACTTGTCTCGCACATGATGCCTATATACATGAACATACC
The DNA here is from genome assembly GCF_002162155.2 of Triticum dicoccoides. Lineage (NCBI taxonomy): Eukaryota > Viridiplantae > Streptophyta > Magnoliopsida > Poales > Poaceae > Triticum > Triticum dicoccoides. The sequence continues at coordinate 201,600,958 of NC_041388.1, read as the reverse complement.
TAGATCTTCTCATAACTATGCTCAATTCTGTCAATTGCTCAACAGTAATTTGTTCACCCACCGTAGAATTCTTATGCTCTTGAGAGAAGCCACTAGTGAAACCTATGGCCCCCAGGTCTCTTTATCATCATATCATTCTCCATCACTTTATTATTGCTTTGCTTTTACTTTGCTTTTACTTTTTACTTTGCATCTCTATACCAAAAATACCAAAAATATTATTTATCATCTCTATCAGATCTCACTTTCGTAAGTGACCGTGAAGGGACTGACAACCCCTAAGCGCGTTGGTTGCGTTGAGCTATAGTTTTTGTGTAGGTACGATGGACTCGCGCGTAGCCTCCCACTTGATTGATACCTTGGTTCTCAAAAACTGATGGAAATACTTACGCTACTTTGCAGCAGCATCCTCTCCTCTTCGCGGAAATCCAACGCAGTGCTCAAGAGGTAGCAAGAAGAATTTCTAGCACCGTTGTAGGGAGTCTGCGCAAAAGTCAACATACCAAGTACCCATCACAATCTCTATCTCCTACATTACATTATTTGCCATTTGCCTCTTGTTTTCCTCTCCCCCACATCACCCTTGCTGTTTTATTTGCCCTCTCTCTCTATCCTCCCTCTCCCTCTCTATTTGCCTCTTTTTGCCCGTCTGCCTTTTTTATTGCTTGTGTGTTAGTTTGCTCGCTTGTCGTCATGGCTAGTCTCATATGTTCTCCGTTGTCTCCCGAGAATGAAGTTCTAAATTTTAAACAAAGGGAGGGAGATAATCTAAAAGATGCTTGGTATAGAATTTGCAATGCTCAAAATAGATCTACCAGCAAGCAATCTAATTCAGTTCTTCTCCACAATTTTTATGTAGGTGCTAGTCCTTTGTATAGATATATCCTTGATACAATTACCGGAGGGAATTTCTTGGGTAGCCATACTTTTGATTCTTATAATGCTATGTTAGATTTATTTGGCTCACCACCTCTTTTGGTTAATGGAACTATGTTAACTTTGGAGCATGTTATGCAAAGACTTGAAATTATTGAAAATAAAGTTGCTAGTATTGAATTAATTGAAAATCTAGATAAAAAGATCCAGAATCAAATTACCCAATACGGATCTAAGGTAGGAATGGATTTGAAAAATATTAAGGAAAAGGAACCCATAGTTAATGAGAAAATAAACTTAGATTGTACTAGAATCGATAAACTTGAGGATATCATTACGAACTTGGGAACCTCTTTTTCTTCCGTAAAGAATACTCCAAGTCCTCCTACTAAAATTGCCAAGCTTATGTATGTTCCTAAAAATAAGGGTGAATCATCTAGTAAGGAAACTGCGGATCTTAAATCTATAAGTATTCATCCCAATCTTTTTGCTATCATTAAGGAACCAATTGCTACAAATGAATTTTTCGATCTTATGCCTAAGAGTTTGATAATCACTAGAAAGAAAGAAATTACAAAGGGAGATAGATGCCTCATTGAAGAATTGCCTACCAAAGATGGCAATACCTAGATCTATTCTTGCTTGTTATGCCTAGCTAGGGGCGTCAAACGATAGCGCTGGTTGGCAGGAAACCCAATTTTATTTTTATTCCTTGCTTTTTGATCCTGTTTAGTAATAAATAAATAATTTAGCCTCTGTTTTGGTTGTGTTTTTTGTGTTTAATTAGTGTTTGTGCCAAGTAGAACCGTTGGGAAGACTTGGGGAAAGTCTTGTTGAACTTGCTTTAAAAAACAGAAACTTTAGCGCTCATGAGAACTGCTCTCATTTTTATTTGGAGAGTGATATTTAGTTAATTCTTTTTGAAGATGATTAATAGATAAATTCCTCACGTCCAGCAATTTATTTTAGAATTTTTGGGGTTTCAGATCTTGCGCTAGCTACAGATTACTACAGACTGTTCTGTTTTTGACAGATTCTGTTTTTCATGTGTTGTTCGCTTATTTTGATGAATCTATGGCTAGTAAAATAGTTTATAATCCATAGAGAAGTTGGAATACAGTAGGTTTAACACAAATCTAAATAAAGAATGAGTTCATTACAGTACCTTGAAGCGGTCTTTTGTTTTCTTTCGCTAACGGAGCTCACGAGATTTTCTACTTTAAGTTTTGTGTTGTGAAGTTTTCAAGTTTTGGGTAAAGATTTGATGGATTATGGAACATGGAGTGGCAAGAGCCTAATCTTGGGGATGCCCACGGCACCCCCAAGATAATATAAGGACACCAAAAAGCCAAAGCTTGGCGATGCCCCGGAAGGCATCCCCTCTTTCGTCTACTTCTATCGGTAACTTTACTTGGAGCTATATTTTTATTCAGCACATGATATGTGTTTTTCTTGGAGCGTCTTTTATGATTTGAGTCTTTGCTTATTAGTTTACCACAATCATCCTTGCTGTACACACCTTTTGAGAGAGCCATACATAATTTGTAATTTGATAGAATACTCTTTATGCTTCACTTATATCTTTTGAGTTATATAATTTTGCTCTAGTGCTTCACTTATATGTTTTAGAGCACGGTGGTGGATTTGTTTTATAGAAACTATTGATATCAAATGTTTCACTTAGATTATTTTTAGAGTCTTAATAGCATGGTAATTTTCTTAATAATAATATACTTGGTATTCAAGATTTGTAAAACTTTCTTTTGAGTGCGGTGAATACTAAGAAAAAAATTGATGCTTGATAATTGTTTTGAGATATGAGGATGGTGATATTAGAGTCATGCTAGTTGAGTAGTTGTGAATTTGAGAAATGCTTGTGATAAAGTTTGTGATTCCCATAGCATGCACGTATGGTGAACCGTTGTGTGATGAAGTCGGAGCATGATTTATTTATTGATTGTCTTCCTTATGAGTGGCGGTCGGAGACGAGAGATGGTCTTTTCCTACCAATCTATCCCCGTAGGAGCATGCGCGTAATACTTTGCTTTCATAACTTCTAATTTTTGCAATAAGTATATGAGTTCTTTATGACTAATGTTGAGTCCATGGATTATACGCACTTTCCTTCCTTCCACCATTGCTAGCCTCTCTAATACCATGCACTTTTCGCCGGTATCATACACCCACCAAATACCTTCCTCAAAATAGCCACCATACCTACCTATCATGGCATTTCCATAGCCATTCTGAGATATATTGCCACGCAACTTTCCACCGTTCCATTCATTATGACACGCTCCATCATTGTAATATTGCTAGCATGATCATGTAGTTGACATCATATTTGTGGCAAAGCCACCGTTCATAATTCTTTTGTACATGTCACTCTTGATTCATTGCATATCCCGGTACACCGCTGGAGGCATTCATATAGAGTCATATTTTGTTCTAAGTATTGAGTTGTAATTGTTGAGTTGTAAGAAAAATAAACAGTGTGATGATCATCATTTTTAGAGCATTGTCCCAAGTGAGGAAAGGATGATGGAGACTATGATTCCCCCACAAGTCGGGATGAGACTCCGGACAAAAAAATAGAGGCCATAAAAAAAGAGAAGGCCCAAAAAAATGAGAGAAAAAGAGAGAAGGAACAATGTTACTATCCTTTACCACACTTATGCTTTAAAGTAGCACCATGTTCTTCATGATAGAGAGTCTCCCAATCTGTCACTTTCATATACTAGTGGGAATTTTTCATTATAGAACTTGGCTTGTATATTCCAATGATGGGCTTCCTCAAAATGCCCTAGGTCTTCGTGAGCAAGGAAGTTGGATGCACACCCACTTAGTTTCTTTTGTTGAGCTTTCATATACTTATAGCTCTAGTGCATCTGTTGCATGGAAATCCCTACTCACTCACATTGATATCTATTGATGGGCATCTCCATAGCCCGTTGATACGCCTAGTTGATGTGAGACTATCTTGCCCTCTTTTTTCTTCTCCACAACCACCATTCTATTCCACATATTGTGCTATATCGATGGCTCACGCTCATGTATTGCGTGAAGATCGGAAAAGTTTTGAAAATGTCAAAAGTATGAAACAATTGCTTGGCTTGTCATCGGGGGTGTGCATGGTTTAAATACTTTGTGTGGTGAAGGTAGAGCATAGCCAGACTATATGATTTTGTAGCGATAGATTTCTTTGGCCATGTTATTTTGAGAAAACATAATTGCTTTGTTAGTATGCTTGAAATATTATTATTTTTATGTCAACATGAACTTTTGTCTTGAATCTTTTGAATCTGAATATTCATACCACAATTCAGAAGACTTACATTGAAATTATGCCAAGTAGCACTCCGCATCAAAAATTCTGTTTTTATCATTTACCTACTCGAGGACGAGCAGGAATTAAGCTTGGGGATGCTTGATACGTCTCCAATGTATCTATAATTTTGTATTGCTCCATGCTATATTATCTACTGTTTTAGACATTATTGGGCTTTATTATCCACTTTTATATTATTTTTGGGACTAATCTATTAACCGGAGGCCTAGCCCAGAATTGCTGTTTTTTGCCTGTTTTAGGGTTTCAAAGAAAAGGAATATCAACCCGAGTCCAAACGGAATGAAACCTTCGGAAACATGATTTTCTCATAAGATAAGATCCAGGAGACTTGGACCCTCCGTCAAGAAAGCCACGAGGAGGTCACGAGGGTGGAGGGCGCCCCCTAGGGCGCGCCCCCTGCCTCGTGGGCCCCTCAAAGCTCCACCGACGTACTTCTTCCTCCTATATATACCCACGTACCCGCCAACGATCAGAGACGGAGCCAAAAACCTAATTCCACCGCCGCAACTTTCTGTATCTAGGAGATCCCATCTTGGGGCCTGTTCCGGAGCTTCGCCGGAGGGTGCATCGATCACGGAGGGCTTCTACATCATCATCCAAGCCCCTCTGATGAAGTGTGAGTAGTTTACTTCATACCTACAGGTCCATAGTTAGTAGCTAGATGGCTTCTTCTCTCTTTCTGGATCTCAATACAATGTTCTCCCCCTCTCTTGTGGAGATCTATTCGATGTAATCTCCTTTTGCGGTGTGTTTGTTGAGACCGATGAATTGTGGGTTTATTATCAAGTCTATCTATGAATAAGAGTTGAATCTTCTCTGAATTCTTTTATGTATGATTGGTTATCTTCGAAAGTCTCTTCGAATTATCAGTTTGGTTTGGCCTACTAGATTGGTTGTTCTTGCCATGGGAGAAGTGCTTAGCTTTGGGTTCGATCTTGTCGGGGAACGTAGTAATTTCAAAAAAATTCCTACGCACACGCAAGATCATGGTGATGCATAGCAACGAGGGGAGAGTGTGATCTACATACCTAGTAGATCGACAATGGAAGCGTTTGGTTGATGTAGTCGTACGTCTCCACGGCGCGACCGATCAAGCACCGAAACTACGGAACCTCCGAGTTCTAGCACACGTTCAGCTTGATGACGATCCCCGGACTCCGATCCAGCAAAGTGTCGGGGAAGAGTTCCGTCAGCATGACGGCGTGGTGACGATCTTGATGTACTACTGTCGCAGGGCTTCGCCTAAGCACCGCTACAATATTATCGAGGACTATGGTGGCTGGGGGCGCCGCACACGGCTAAGAATAAGATCACGTGGATCAACTTGTGTGTTTCTCGGGTGTCCCTACCTCCTTATATAAAGGACTAAAGGGGGGGGGTGCGGCCGGCCTAGGAGAGGCACTCCAGGAGAGTCCTACTCCCTCTGGGAGTAGGATTCCCCCCCAATCCTAGTTGGAATAGGATTCGTGGAGGGGGAAAAGACAGAGGGTGGCCGGCCCCCTCTCCTTGTCCTATTCGGACCAAGGCAGGGGAGGGGCGCGCGGCCCACTTTGGGCTGCCCCTTCTCTTTTCCACTAAGGCCCACTATGGCCCATATAGCTCCCGGGGGGGGGGGTTCCAGTAACCTCCCGGTACTCCGGTAAAATCCCGATTTCACCCGAAACACTTCCGATATCCAAACATAGGCTTCCAATATATCAATCTTTATGTCTCGACCATTTCGAGACTCCTCGTTATGTCCGTGATCACATCCGGGACTCCGAACAAACTTCGGTACATCAAAATGCATAAACTCATAATGAAACTGTCATCGTAACCTTAAGCGTGCGGACCCTACGGGTTCGAGAACAATGTAGACATGACCGAGACACGTCTCCGGTCAATAACCAATAGCGAAACCTGGATGCTCATATTGGCTCCTACATATTCTACGAAGATCTTTATCGGTCAGACCGCACAACAACATACGTTGTTCCCTTTGTCATCGGTATGTTACTTGCCCGAGATTCGATCGTCGGTATTCCAATACCAAGTTCAATCTCGTCACCGACAAGTCTCTTTTCTCGTTCTATAATACATCATCCCGCAACTAACTCATTTAGTTACAATGCTTGCAAGGCTTAAGTGATGTGCATTATCGAGAGGGCCCAGAGATACCTCTCCGACAATCGGAGTGACAAATCCTAATCTCGAAATACGCCAACCCAACATGTACCTTTGGAGACACCTGTAGAGCTCCTTTATAACCACCCAGTTATGTTGTGATGTTTGGTAGCACACAAAGTGTTCCTCCGGCAAACGGGAGTTGCATAATCTCATAGTCATAGGAACATGTATAAGTCATGAAGAAAGCAATAGCAACATACTAAATGATCGGGTGCTAAGCTAATGGAATGGGTCATGTCAATCAGATCATTCACTTAATGATGTGATCCCGTTAATCAACTAACAACTCATTGTTCATGGTTAGGAAACATAACCATCTTTTATTAACGAGCTAGTCAAGTAGAGGCATACTAGTGACACTTTGTTTGTCTATGTATTCACACATGTATTATGTTTCCGGTTAATACAATTCTAGCATGAATAATAAACATTTATCATGATATAAGGAAATAAATAATAACTTTATTATTGCCTCTAGGGCATATTTCCTTCAGTCTCCCACTTGCACTAGAGTCAATAATCTAGATTACACAGTAATGATTCTAACACCCATGGAGCCTTGGTGCTGATCATGTTTTGCTCGTGGAAGAGTCTTAGTCAACGGGTTTGCAACATTCAGATCCGTATGTATCTTGCAAATCTCTATGTCTCCCACCTGGACTAGATCCCGGATGGAATTGAAGCGTCTCTTGATGTGCTTGGTTCTCTTGTGAAATCTGGATTCCTTTGCCAAGGCAATTGCACCAGTATTGTCACAAAAGATTTTCATTGGACCCGATGCACTAGGTATGACACCTTGATCGGATATGAACTCCTTCATCCAGACTCCTTCATTTGCTACTTCCGAAGCAGCTATGTACTCCGCTTCACATGTAGATCCCGCTACAACGCTTTGTTTAGAACTGCACCAACTGACAGCTCCACCGTTTAATGTAAACATGTATCCGGTTTGCGATTTAGAATCGTCCGGATCAGTGTCAAAGCTTGCGTCAACGTAACCTTTTACGATGAGCTCTTTGTCACCTCCATATATGAGAAACATATCCTTAGTCCTTTTCAGGTATTTCAGGATGTTCTTGACCGCTGTCCAGTGATCCACTCCTGGATTACTTTGGCACCTCCCTGCTAGACTTATAGCAAGGCACACATCAGGTCTGGTACACAGCATCGCATACATGATAGAGCCTATGGTTGAAGCATAGGGAACATCTTTCATATTCTCTCTATCTTCTGCAGTGGTCGAGCATTGAGTCTTACTCAACTTCACACCTTGTAACACAGGCAAGAACCCTTTCTTTGCTTGATCCATTTTGAACTTCTTGAAAACATTGTCAAGGTATGTGGTTTGTGAAAGTCCAATTAAGCGTCTTGATCTATCTCTATAGATCTTAATGCCTAATATGTAAGCAGCTTCACCGAGGTCTTTCATTGAAAAACTCTTATTCAAGTATCCCTTTATGCTATCCAGAAATTCTACATCATTTCCAATTGGTAATATGTCATCCACATATAATATCAGAAATGCTATAGAGCTCCCACTCACTTTCTTGTAAATACAGGCTTCTCCAAAAGTCTGTATAAAACCAAATGCTTTGATCACACTATCAAAACGTTTGTTCCAACTCCGAGAGGCTTGCACCAGTCCATAAATGGATCGCTGGAGCTTGCACACTTTGTTAGCTCCCTTTGGATCGACAAAACCTTCTGGTTGCATCATATACAACTCTTCTTCCAGAAATCCATTCAGGAATGCAGTTTTCACATCCATTTGCCAGATTTCATAAAATGCGGCAATTGCTAACATGATTTGGACAGACTTAAGCATATATACGAGTGAGAAAATCTCATCGTAGTCAACACCTTGAACTTGTCGAAAACCTTTTGCGACAATTCTAGCTTTGTAGATAGTAATACTACTATCAGCGTCCGTCTTCCTCTTGAAGATCCATTTATTTTCTATGGCTTGCCGATCATCGGGCAAATCCATCAAAGTCCATACTTTGTTCTCATACATGGATCATATCTCAGATTTTATGGCCTCAAACCATTTCGCGGAATCTGGGCTCATCATCGCTTCCTCATAGTTCGCAAATTCGTCATGGTCTAGTAACATGACTTCCAGAACAGGATTACTGTACCACTCTGGTGTGGATCTCACTCTGGTTTACCTACGAGATTCGGTAGTAACTTGATCTGAAGTTACATGATCATCATCATTAGCTTGCTCACTAATTAGTGTAGTAGTCACAGGAATAGATTTCTGTGATGAACTACTTTCCAATAAGGGAGCAGGTACAGTTACCTCATCAAGTTCTACTTTCCTCCCACTCACTTCTTTCGAGAGAAACTCCTTCTCTAGAAAAACTCCGAATTTAGCAACAAAAGTCTTGCCTTCGGATTTGTGATAGAAGGTGTACCCAACAGTCTCCTTTGGGTATCCTATGAAGACAAATTTCTCCGATTTGGGTTTGAGCTTATCAGGATGAAACTTTTTCATATAAGCATCACAATCCCAAACTTTAAGAAACGACAACTTTGTTTTCTTGCCAAACCACAGTTCAGATTGTGTCGTCTCAACGGACTTAGATGGTGCCCTTTTAAATGTGAATGCAGCTGTCTTTAATGCATAACCCCAAAACGATAGTGGTAGATCGAAAACAGACATCCTAGATCGCACCATATCTAATAAACTACGGTTATAATGTTTGGACACACCATTATGCTGTGGTGTTCCCGGTTGCGTGAGTAGTAAAACTATTTTACATTGTTTTAACTGAAGGCCAAACTCGTAACTCAAATATTTTACCTATGCGATCATATCGTAGAAACTTTTATTTTCTTGTTATGATGATTCTCCACTTCACTCTGAAATTCTTTGAACTTTTCAAATATTTCAGACTTGTGTTTCATTAAGTAGATATACCCATATCTTCTCAAATCATCTGTGAAGGTCAGAAAATAATGATACCCGCCGCGAGCCTTCACACTCATCGGATCTCATACATCAGTATGTATTATTTCCAATAAGTCAGTTGCTCGCTCCATAGTTCCGGAGAACGGTGTTTTAGTCATCTTGCCCATGAGGCATGGTTCACAAGCATCAACTGATTCATAATCAAGTGATTCCAAAAACCCATTAGCATGGACTTTCTTCATGCGCTTTACACCAATATGACCTAAACGGCAGTGCCACAAATAAGTTGCACTATCATTATTAACTTTGCATCTTTTGGTTTCAATATTATGATTATGTGTATCACTACGATCGAGATCCAACGAACTATTTTCATTGGGTGTGTAACCATATAAGGTTTTATTCATGTAAACAGAACAACAATTTATTCTCTTACTTAAATGAATAACCGTATTACAATAAACATGATCAAATCATATTCATGCTCAACGCAAACGCCAAATAACACTTATTCAGGTTCAACACTAATCCCGAAAGTATAGGGAGTGTGCGATGATGATCATATCAATCTTGGAACCACTTCCAACACACATCGTCACTTCACCCTTAACTAGTCTTTGTTTATTCTGCAACTCCCGTTTCGAGTTACTAATCTTAGCAACTGAACTAGTATCAAATACTGAGGGGTTGCTATAAACACTAGTAAAGTACACATCAATAACATGTATATCAAATATACTTATGTTCACTTTGCCATCCTTCTTATCTGCCAATCACTTGGGGTAGTTCCGCTTCCAGTGACCAGTCCCTTTGTAGTAGAAACACTTAGTCTCAGGCTTAGGACCAGACTTGGGCTTCTTCACTTGAGCAGCAACTTGCTTGCTGTTCTTCTTGAAGTTCCCCTTCTTCCCTCTGCCCTTTTCTTGAAACTAGTGGTCTTGTCTACCATCAACACTTGATGTTTTTCTCGATTTCTACCTTCGTCAATTTCCGCATTACAAAGAGCTTGGGAATCGTTTCCGTTATCCCTTGCATATCATAGTTCATCACGAAGTTCTACTAACTTGGTGATGGTGACTAGAGAATTCTGTCAATCACTATCTTATCTGGAAGATTAACTCCCACTTGATTCAAGCGATTGTAGTACTCAGACAATCTGAGCACATGCTCACTAGTTGAGCGATTCTCCTCCATCTTTTAGCTATAGAACTTGTTGGAGACTTCATATCTCTCAACTCGGGTGTTTTCTTGAAATATTAACTTCAACTCCTGGAACATCTCATATGATCCATGACGTTCAAAACGTCTTTGAAGTCCCGATTCTAAGCCATTAAGCATGGTGCACTAAACTATCAAGTAGTCATCATATTGAGCTAGCCAAACGTTCATAATGTCTTCATCTGCTCCTGCAATAGGTCCGTCACTTAGTGGTGCATCAAGGACATAATTCTTCTGTGCAGCGATGAGGATAAACCTCAAGGTACGGACCCAGTCCGTGTAATTTCTACCATCATCTTTCAACTTTGCTTTCTCAAGGAACGCATTAAAATTCAACGGAACAAAAGCACGAGCCATCTATCTACAATCAATCATAAACAAGCAAGATACTATCAGGTACTAAGTTTCATGATAAATTTAAGTTCAGTTAATTTACTTAAAGAACTCCCACTTAGATAGACATCCCTCTAATCCTCTAAGTGATTACGTGATCCAAATCAACTAAACCATGTCCGATCATCACGTGAGATGGAGTAGTTTCATTGGTGAACATCACTATGTTGATCATATCTACTATATGATTCACGCTCGACCTTTCGGTCTCCGTGCTCCGAGGCCATATCTTTATATGCTTAGCTCGTCAAGTATAACCTAAGTATCCCGCGTGTGCAACTATTTTGCACCCGTTGTATTTGAACGTAGAGCCTATCACACCCGATCATCACGTGGTGTCTCAGCACGAAGAACTTTCGCAACGGTGCATACTCAGGGAGAACACTTCTTGATAATTAGTGAGAGATCATCTTATAATGCTACCGTCAATCAAAGCAAGATAAGATGCATGAAAGATGAACATCACATGTAATCAATATAAGTGATATGATATGGCCATCATCATCTTGTGCTTGTGATCTCCATCTCCGAAGCACCGTCGTGATCACCATCATCACCGGCGCGACACCTTGATCTCCATTGTAGCATCCTTGTCGTCTCGCCAAGCTTGTGCTTCCACGACTATCGCTAGCGTTTAGTGATAAAGTAAAGCATTACAGCGCGATTGCATTGCATACAATAAAGCGACAACCATATGGCTCCTGCCAGTTGCCGATAGCTTGGTTACAAAACATGATCATCTCATACAATAAAATTCAGCATCATGTCTTGACCATATCACATCACAACATGCCCTGCAAAAACAAGTTAGACATCCTCTACTTTGTTGTTGCAAGTTTTACGTGGCTGCTACGGGCTTAAGCAAGAACCAATCTTACCTACGCATCAAAACCACAACGATAGTTTGTCAAGTTGGTGCTGTTTTAACCTTCACAAGGACCGGGCGTAGCCACACTCGATTCAACTTAAGTTGGAGAAACTATCACCCGCAAGCCACCTATGTGCAAAGCACGTCGGGAGAACCGGTCTCGCGTAAGCGTACGCGTAATGTCGGTCCGGGCCGCTTCGCCCAACAATACCGCCGAACCAAAGTATGACATGCTGGTAAGCAGTATGACTTATATCGCCCACAACTCTCTTGTGTTCTACTCATGCATATAACATCAACATATAAAACCTAGGCTCGGATGCCACTATGGGGGAACGTAGTAATTTCAAAAAAATTCCTACGCACACGCAAGATCATGGTGATGCATAGCAACGAGGGGAGAGTGTGATCTACGTACCTAGTAGATCGACAATGGAAGCGTTTGGTTAATGTAGTCGTACGTCTCCACGGCCCGACCGATCAAGCACCGAAACTATGGCACCTCCGAGTTCTAGCACACGTTCAGCTCGATGACGATCCCCGGACTCCGATCCAGCAAAGTGTCGGGGAAGAGTTCCGTCAGCACGACGGCGTGGTGACGATCTTGATGTACTACTGCCGCAGGGCTTCGCCTAAGCACTGCTACAATATTATCGAGGACTATGGTGGCTGGGGGCGCCGCACACGGCTAAGAATAAGATCACGTGGATCAACTTGTGTGTTTCTGGGGTGCCCCTGCCTCCGTATATAAAGGACTAAAGGGGGGGTGCAGCCGGCCTAGGAGAGGTGCGCTAGGAGAGTCCTACTCCCTCTGGGAGTAGGATCCCCCCCCCCAATCCTAGTTGGAATAGGATTCGCGGAGGGGGAAAAGAGAGAGGGTGGCCAGACCCCTCTCCTTGTCCTATTCGGACCAAGGGAGGGGAGGGGCGCGCGGCCCACTTTGGGCTGCGCCTTCTCTTTTCCACTAAGGCCCACTATGGCCCATATAGCTCCCGGGGGGTTCCGGTAACCTCCCGGTACTCCGGTAAAATCCGATTTCACCCGGAACACTTCCGATATCCAAACATAGGCTTCCAGTATATCAATCTTTATGTCTCGACCATTTCGAGACTCCTTGTTATGTCCGTGATCACATCCGGGACTCCGAACAAACTTCGGTACATCAAAATGCATAAACTCATAATGAAACTGTCATCATAACCTTAAGCGTGCGGATCCTACGGGTTCGAGAACAATGTAGACATGACCGAGACACGTCTCCGGTCAATAACCAATAGCGGAACCTGGGTGCTCATATTGGCTCCTACATATTCTACGAAGATCTTTATCGGTCAGACTGCACAACAACATACGTTGTTCCCTTTATCATCGGTATGTTACTTGCCCGAGATTCGATCGTTGGTATTCCAATACCAAGTTCAATCTCGTCACCGGCAAGTATCTTTTCTCGTTCTGTAATACATCATCCTGCAACTAACTCATTTAGTTGCAATGCTTGCAAGGCTTAAGTGATGTGCATTACCGAGAGGGCCCAAAGATACCTCTCCGACAATCGGAGTGACAAATCCTAATCTCGAAATACGCCAACCCAACATGTACCTTTGGAGACACTTGTAGAGCTCCTTTATAATCACCCAGTTACGTTGTGAGGTTTGGTAGCACACAAAGTGTTCCTCCGGCAAACGGGATTTGCATAATCTCATAGTCATAGGAACATGTATAAGTCATGAAGAAAGCAATAGCAACATACTAAACGATCGGGAGCTAAGCTAATGGAATGGGTCATGTCAATCAGATCATTCACTTAATGATGTGATCCCGTTAATCAACTAACAACTCATTGTTCATGGTTAGGAAACATAACCATCTTTGATTAACGAGCTAGTCAAGTAGAGGCATACTAGTCACTCTTTGTTTGTCTATGTATTCACACATGTATTATGTTTCCGGTTAATACAATTCTAGCATGAATAATAAACCTTTATCATGATATAAGGAAATAAATAATAACTTTATTATTGCCTCTAGGGCATATTTCCTTCAGATCTTGCGGTGTCCTTTCCTAGAGACAGAAGGGGCAGCAAGGCACGTATGTATCGTTGCCATCGAGGATAACAAGATGGGTTTTTTTATCATATTGCATTAGACTATCCCTCTACATCATGTCATCTTGCTTAAGGTGTTACGCTGTTTTTAACTTAATACTCTAGAGGCATGCTAGATAGTGGTCGAGAGTAATAGTAGTAGATGCAGGCAGGAGTCGGTCTACTTGTCTCGGACATGATGCCTATATACATGATCATACCTAGATATTCTCATAACTATGCTCAATTCTGTCAATTGCTCAACAGTAATTTGTTCACCCACCATAGAATACTTATGCTTTGAGAGAAGCCACTAGTGAAACCTACAGCCCCCGGGTATCTTTCTCATCATATCAATCTCCATCACTTTATTATTGCTTTGCTTTTACTTTGCTTTTACTTTTTACTTTGCATCTCTATACCAAAAATACAAAAAATATTATTTATCATCTCTATTAGATCTCACTTTCGTAAGTGACCGTGAAGGGATTGACAACCCCTAAGCGCGTTGGTTGCGTTGAGCAATTGTTTTTGTGTAGGTACGAGGGATTCACGCGTAGCCTCCTACTGGATTGATACCTTGGTTCTCAAAAACTGAGGGAAATACTTACGCTACTTTGCTGCATCATCCTCTCCTCTTCGGGGAAATCCAACGCAGTGCTCAAGAGGTAGCACTCTACTTAGCACGCTTCGCTGTGAAGCACTACCCCACCGTTGGCCAGGCCATCCCTCCACCCCTCCACACCTCCTGTTCTTCTCCACTGACTGCCGAACCACACCGCACCAGAACCAGTTAACCCCTGTACACCTCTCCGTCTGCGACTCCACTCCCGCGTCTTCCCATCTCCGTGTCGTTCCCTTCCTAGGCCACGCCGTCGTCCACCGCCGTCGTGCTCTCGGCGCGCCGTGCTCAACATGGTCAAAGGACGACATCCTTCAGGCATGGACTGTATGTGGAGAGGCTGACAGCTGGGTCCATGGCCGCACATAAGGAAATGCCTCCTTATTACACGCAAAATAATGATTCCTCCACTTGACATATGGGACCCACCGGAAGGGCCTCTGTATTTTAGGAAAAAAACGTTCCCCCCGCTGACAGGTCGGACCCACCAGCTATATCTTCGCACGCAAGGAAGTGCCTCCTTATTACGCACAAAAAAATGAATACTCCCCCTGCTAGCTGGGACCCAGCATAGTGGGAGGCTGACATGTGGGCCTACTAAGTTGACGGGGTTGGAGAGCTTTGTCAACTTAGTCAATATGAACGATTCTAGCTCCAGTGATCGTACGATGTCCATCCAACGGCCATAGTGTTTCTTCAACCTCTGGTCTTCTTGTTCCAGCCGCCCAAAGCAGCACCGGTCGTGCCACCTGCTCCTGCCTCCCATGGCCGGCTGTGCTACCGCGGAGGCCTCAACACCCCCTACTACTCGCACCACTGGCCAGGCCCTGTGGCGACGGCAGCCTCACACCACAGCCGAACCAGTGAACCCTCCTACTCCTCTCGGCGTGGGCATCCACTACCGCGTCTTCCCTGGCTCCGCGCCGTCCCCTTCCTAGTCCTCGTCATCGTCCACCGCCTTGGTGCTCTCGGCGCGGCGTGGTCAATGTGGTCAACGACCGACTTCCATCGGAAGAGTACTATACGTGGAGAGGCTGATAGCTGGGTCCACGACTGCACACAAGGAAATGCCTCCTTATTATGTGTAAAATAATGATTCCTCCACCTAACAGTAGGGATCCACTAGACGGGCCACCGTACTTTGCAAAAAATGATTCCCCTTGACTGCTGGGACCCACCAGCTATATCTTCGCACGCAAGGAAGTGCGTCCATATTACAGGCAAAAAAATGATTCGCCCCCTAACTGCTGGGACCCACCAGCTACATCTTCGCACGCAAGGAAGTGCCTGACAGTCGGGACCCACCTGGTCGAAGCGTATGTAGCGTTGTCATTCTGGTCGCGAACGTGTATGTACATACGATCGGCCTATCTACAGGCTGTAGCGATGAACCATGGCCGTGTAAGGAAGGGCACGTGTCGTAGTAGAGGCGCGCACGTAGCATGTACACGTACGTAAAGCGCCCAGGGTGCAAGAAAGTAAATATGGCCACGTATGTACATATCGGCGGGGTCTCGAACGCCTACTCGCTCATACGTACGGCCAGGACTCGTGTACATGGATGTGTCGGAATGGAGAAACTGCGTCGTCGTCGTGTTCATGGGCATGCAATGGAATGCATCTTGTTCATCGGGAGGCAACAGAATGCGTGCTGTTCATCGGGAACCAACCGGCTTGGACGGAACAACCGATGGAAACGAGGCCTAGCGTACCGCACAATGGAGGGAACAGCCTTGTGTTTGACAGGCCACGGTCGAAACGGGATCCTGTTCATCAGGAGGGGCCTGGCGTACCGCAAAACGGAGGAAACAGACCTCCTACGGTCGAAACGGGGTCCTGTTGATCGGGTGGGGTGTGGCGTACCGCAAAATGGAGGAAACAGACTTGTGTTGGAGCACTACGGTCGAAAGAGGGGTCCTATTCATTGGTAGGGGTGTGGCATACCGCAAAATGGGGCTCCACGGGATACTGTTCACCTCCACCGTCGACAGCCTCCATGGGCTACTGTTCATCAAGAGTAGACCACCTCCAGCCTCCACCTGCGACTATTCATCCATGGGCTCCTGTTCATCCAGCCTCCACCACGCGCTCCTCCGTCGGCTACTGTTCAACCAGCCCTCTCCACGGGGTCCTGTTCAACCACCCCTCCACGGGCTACTGTGCATCCAGCCCTCCACCAGCTACTGTTCAACCAGCCCTCCACGAGGTCCTGTTCATCCACTCCCCAACCGGCTTGATCGGTGTCCTGTTCATCCAGCGGCAACACCATGGGGTCCTGTTCATCCACCTCCCTACCGGGAACTGTTCATCCAAACCCCCTAACAACGCTCACTGTTCATCCAAAGGCAGCATCGATCGGCTTCAGTTAGCAGCAGTAGCGAAGGAATCACTCGGGTTCAGTTAACAGCAAGGGATCGACCGATCGCTCGGGTTCAGTAACACGTAGCCTGTAGTGCAATCGTTCGGTTTCAGTTAGAGCCCAACGCCTCACTCGGGTTCAGTTAGAGCGCAATGCCTCGCACACACGCACGTACATACGAGAGAAACACGCATCGCTCGGCCCTCGACCACCCACCGTAACCGGGAACTCCCTCGATATTTTCCTTGCCCTCGCTTCTACCATGGTTTTTTCCGTCATGGACGGTCCAAAGAATATCATGCAGCTGCATCTCCGGCCCTCCCAGGAAGAAAAGCCCATTTTCTGTCATGATTTTTTGTCATAGAAGTAGGACCCCACCACATCTATGATGATACCGGGTTTTGTCACAATTATCGTCACAGAAGTGTCATAACCATGACAGGGAAAAAAATCGTTCGGCCAAAAATGTCATGGATGTGTCTTTTTTTAGTGTTAGGTTGTTCCTAACAAGGCAAATACATGACTAATTATGTACAAAAAAATTCAGTGTCCTCAGCAACAAGCAGGGACCAACCTTCGTGGATACTATGTTTGCAGACGCATGATCTCCATCTGTAAATCTACTGATAGTTGTGAAGATGCTCGCAAATTAGTACCAGTAAGTCTATCTTAATTAATATCTTCTACTTCACTCATATGGCACATTTTGATCTCAAAAATACAGTAGCTCATCGTTGAACCGAGGACCCCTGAACCGCTCCTTGCTGGTGAATTGTTGATGGTTAGGAGATTTATCAGCAACTTGTCCTGAATCAGTACATCAAGCCCACTGGTGATAATGAAGATTTCAGCATGCCTTCTCCTGAAAAAGTGAGTAAGAGTTAGCCGCTAAACATATACACATGGATCCATTGTTTTCCATGTGATGAGGTCTTCATATTTTGTACACTATTATTAATTATGTAATGCATATATATGCCGACAAATCATTGGAAATTAGCTACCATTTGTTCAATTGCAATTGTTGTGAATTCTGATGAATGTTCTTCCCGTGGACACTATTTGTTCAATTGCGTATTATGGCGAATTTGCTTTTTGTATACCAATTCAAATGCGGAATTTTTGCTTTAACCTGGCCATTGATGCGCACATGGTTCAACTAAATGAGTGTGTGCGATCCACAAAGAAAAGTATACGCCAATCGTAGTGGAACCGTCGGTGATACACATCAGATCGCAGACGATTTGCAGCACTTCTACGTGTGCGTAGGGGCTCCCGAACTATTTGTGGTAACACATTATCGCACACAAGAGCATATAGTAAACCGTGCCCAATGTAAAATGCAATCCCACTCATAATTTTTTCAGGAAATGTGTGCGATCCCAAATGGAAAGCACACCTCAGTCATACCACAACCGTTGGTGATATACAACAATTCACAAACGATCTGCAGCACTTGTATCTGTGTGAAGGGAATCTTGAAACATTTGTGATAGCACACTATCACACACAGTAATTGTTCACGAAACATGTGCGATGGTGTCATGCATGGCAGACGATTTCCGCAGCAAACTCATGTGTGATGGGGCACGTATCGCACAGAATTCCTATAATGGCCCATGTGCCTTAGATACTATTTCGCAAATGGTTCAGTATGAAACACCATTTGGTTTCACTGCGTCATTAGAAACGTTTGATCGCCACTCCCACACGTTTGCCAGAACGTGGTTTGTGCGATTTGTTGCTGCATGGCATACGATTATGTTTGCCAACGTGTCTACATCATGGCACCCTATCCCCGACCGTTTCTGGGTCGTGTGGGAAGGACCCCCCTATCGCACACATTGACAAGGCGACGGTTTAAAATGTCATCGAGGAAAGGGGTTAAAAACCGTTTGTATAGCAGCTTGATGTACTAGTGGTATAACATAAAAGTTGTTCCTACCAGAGTCTTCCTATAACTAAGCCATTTTTAGTGTCACGTCCTATAGTCAACATGTGCTCCGATACCATATCTGTAGCGACCCGACCTCACACGGTTAAGCATCTCTGTATCCGTGCCATCCCTAGATCTGTATGCTGGCACACATAGTACATCATTGTATATATCAAAGTGCAATCATCTATATAAATAACGTAAAACTGATTTATATACCTCATAAGTCTCAGCGGAAACAATAAAACGGTATGGAGTCCCATCAATGCCAACAACAAGTTGAGTGTAGACCGTAACCCTATATTGCACTCTTACTCATCATAGAAATCCTGCAACATGATATGTTGTAGCTGTGTAGGTCAATACATTGAATGTACCAACAAGATCACAATTAGAGAAAACAGATGATAAAACTATTATGTATGCAATAAGGCTTGTGGCTTGTGCCTGAGTTTTGTTTTGCATAAAAGTTGATTTTATTTTCCCTACAACAAAGAAATAACATGAGTCTTCCCTACAGAGTTATCTAATGTGACATAGTTTTGCCAACCAATGCCTCATAGCCCAGAACACTTATAAGTTGCCCACAAATAATTATAAGTCTAGTGTCGAGAGTTATGAGATAGATCCAAGTCCATAGGCTCAAATTGTCCGTAACCGGGGACACAACTAATTGATTAGGTTTTAACTCTGCAGAATGTTGTGCACTTTACCCACAAGATTCGATCCCTCTTTTTACGTTCTCATACTTTAGGGTATTTGAGAACAAGACGACTGAAACATCGTATTCCGAATAATTCCTTTAACCATTGTCCAGTGCCCATCCAATCCTATCGTGGTTCTACATCTTCTGGCATTGTCCCAACTAGAGTCACAACTAAGGTCAACCAAGCCAGAGCCCAATATGACTTGCGGTTGTACAGGTAAGCTTTCGGGCATGAAGTATTCTTCCGTCTTTGAGTCTAGGAGGAACTTTCCGTGTGATTGACTAGCGCTTCTCTAGCAACACCTAGGCTAACCACTGGTTACTCCAGGGTGTCGTTCATCCATTCCACCCAGTAGTGTATATTTGAAATCTTGTCTCGAGTCTTCAAGTCTTGAAGGTGCATGCCTTGAAGATATGCCAGTCTTGAAATTGACGTTGAGTCCTCCATTCTCACACCACTCCTCATCACTCATACCAACCCCATCTACTATAGCATCGCATCAAAACTAAACAACATCCCAGGCTTGGTACAGGGAGGTGGGTTCCTACCTCATGCATTCTACTCAACTATAAGATTCAATATCACTATTGGAGGAATTGTTGAAAGGGTGATACTACATGCAAATAAAACTAAGGTAAAAATAGATGGTCAAAGTGAACTTGCCTAGTATTGTTTGATGGAGATTTTAACGCTCTCAGAAAAATGACTTGGTAGAACTATTCGTCACTCCGATGAAATCTATATAGTCAAACATTGCAATCACATAAGCATTCATTCTAGCAATCATTTCTAGCAATCAAGTTAACAACCAACAAATAGAGGTTCAATAAATAAATCAATAAGAAAAACCAAATAAAATCCCAAGAAAACTTCAATAGAAAACTACAAAGAAAAACAACTAAAGAAAGGTCCTATGACTTAACTACTCATCACAAAAATAGTTTTTTGTCCTCCATTAACTCAATAGCAAAGAAAATACTAAGCTAATAAATTAACAAAAATTAAAATAAAGTTTTTGTTAAAATAATGAAAAGAAAAATTCCTACAATTTTTAATGAAAAAGGAATCAAATTAAAATAATTTTTAAAGCTCTACTTATGCCCAAAAGAAGTTTTCTTTGAAAACAAAAGAAACAAAAATAATAAAAATATTTTTACTGCAAATAAAATGTCTATTGTTAACATAAGAAAAACTAATTAGAACTTGGCAAACAACAAAATAAAAGTAATTTAAAAAATTAAAACTAAAGGAAATAACACTAATCGTATAGAAATACTAAAACAATACTGTTTTTGCAATACACCTAGTTTGAAATAAACTAAAATAAATCACTATATGCTACTAGATAAACAAAACAATAACAAATCAGTAGCAAAATTCAATCAAAAATATATTTT
Source organism: Triticum dicoccoides (assembly GCF_002162155.2). NCBI lineage: Eukaryota > Viridiplantae > Streptophyta > Magnoliopsida > Poales > Poaceae > Triticum > Triticum dicoccoides. The sequence goes on along the minus strand of NC_041388.1, from coordinate 201,580,069 downwards.
AAAACTTGAGATACAGCCAAATTAGTGATTTGAACAAGTTTGAATTAATTCAAATTTAAATTATCCAAACTCAAAATTTCAAGGCACTAACTGAAACTTCATGAAATTAGTGACGAAATGCAATTGGACTCACTCAAAAACATTAAGTAAACTAAAAGCTATAGTAAATCTAAAAACAGAACAAATTCTGAAAATTGAAACAAAGCAAAAAAAGAAAAGTGCTACGGACAGTGGTACACGTGGCAGAGCCTTATTGGCCTAGGGGGTGCACGCTTCGGGCGGCCGATCGAATTCTAAAAGAATGTTTTAGTGTTCTAAATTAACAACGGATCCGTGTGGGCTGTTGGATTGAGATCTGAGGGTGGGGGAGGGTGGCCGTTGAGAAAGAGGGGGCAGATGGCTGGGGCATACAGTGCGGCAGCCGGAGGTGGCACGGTGGTTGTCGGAGGTGGTGTTCCGGTGGTCACCGACGATGGCGAGGACCTGCGGTGCAGCGCTTCACCCTGCGTATGTGGGCTGTCGAGGTGGAGCTTAAGGATGAAGGAAGCAGACAGCGGAGAGCTCGGGGCGAAGGCGGCGCTCGATGGTCATCAGCGTCGTTGTTCTAGCGGGTGTTGAGCTCGGATGATTGGACGGTTGGGCGTAGCGGAGTGAGGCAAGGCAATTTGTGGTGCTGGTGAGGGTCGAAGGTGAGTTTGGGCGGCGGAGCGAGCTCGGGCAGTGGTGGTGGCATAGAGAACTCCGGCAAGCAATACACGGCGGGAGAGGGCATGGTCGAGAAGGTTTAGGGGGTATTGAACAGGGGGAGGGGCTTTATAGAGGAGCTAGTGTGGGTGAGGGCTCAGTCATATTTGGTGCATACGACAAATCCGATGCGGCGGCGATCTCCGGCAGAAGGAAACTGATGATCGCCTTGGGTTAGAATCGGGCGATGGGGTCCACTATTAGTGGGGGGAGAAGGAAAGTGGTCGGCGACCGTTTGGAAGGGAATCGTCTTGGGTGTGGGCTGGCTTGCGGGCGGTTGGCCTACTGTGCTGGTGGGCCGAAGGGCTTTGCCTATTTCTATACAAACTTTTCTTTTAAAATATAGACAGAGACGAAAAAGATTAAAAGAAAATAAAGTTAAAATATCCCATGGATATATTATATACCAAAATGACCATAAAAAGATTTCCTAGCATAAGAACTAATTTTCAAGTTCAAATAAAATCAACAAAAATTTAAATAATGCAAACAGTGCCGCTGTTGCATTTAAAATTCAATAAAAAACTCAAAATACCAAAATGATTTCAAAACTATTTTCTCCATTTTCTATTGAAGGGAATCATTTTACCCTAATTTTCATATATTTATTTTTAGGAAAAAAATAATTTGAATAAAAACCAAATACCTCCCAATTGGTTTTGAATATGTATTTCAAACCAATTTCAAATCTTTTCTCTTTTTCCATGGCCCAATATATTTGAAATGCGTGTGAATATTTGAGGTGTCATATTACTTCTCTTGTTTTGAATAACTTTCCGAGAATTAGAAATTTGGAAATTCAAATAACTTCAAAAGCGCTTTTCCAATTGTTTGTTGTAAACTTCCAACTTATATTTCACATAACTTGAAGAAGTCATTTTATCTTCTCTCATGAAAATCATTGACTTGCGTAAAGTTTCTGAATTTGAAATATTTTCAGATGGAATTCAAATCTTTGAAAAACTTTTTTAATTTCAAATGGAAGAAGTCATGTTGACTTCACTCTAGGGTTTTCATTGGAAATGAATTTGAATTCATGGAGATAAAACTGCAAAGTGAAAGTTTGGGAAAGTCATTTCATTTCCTCTCATTCAACTTCCAAAAAGTTTCAAATTTCACATAATCAAAGAACACAACCAAAGCTATTTATTTAATATAACATTGCAAAATTTAGGATTTTGGGATGTTACACCACCATTTTTCACAATCCATGGCTAGCCATATCCACATGTGTCTTCCATACCAACAGTTTCCATGCAATTGATTATTGATATTGTTTTCATTTTGGGACTAGTCATCGCTATTACCTTGCCACTTTCTCATGCAATGATAGGTGAATGAACACTCCTCGTTAGAATAACACGCCTAAGATGGAAAATATTGGCCACCACCTACCACTTCATGAGTGGTATGGGCACACAAAATGGAAAATTATTTTGAAAAATTAGAGTTGGCACATGCAAATTTAGTTTGAACGGCACAGAAATACCGCATAGAGGTAGGTATGGTGGACTCATTTGGCACAACTTTGGTTTTTAGGAATTGAATGCACAAGCATTAATTCTGCTTAGTACAAATGAAGGCTAGCAAATAGGTTAAGAAGCAACTAACCAAAAAACAAAAATGGTCATAAACATGCATTGAACATAACTAACACTGAATAATGCCTCACAAGTAGGATGTAACTTCGTTGCATAACTATTGACTTTACGTGCATGCATAGGGAATCACAAACCTTAACACCAATATTCTTACTAAAGAACAATTACTCAAATAGCATAACTCACATATTATCATCTCCATATCACAAAACTATTGCAAGGAATGAAACTTATCATATCCAAAGATCTATATGAAAGTATTATATCCTTCTTGTATATTCATCACTTTGGGACTAAATTCATATGTTAATCAAATTACCATTAATATTATCAACTGTTGAAAAGATATAAGTGAAGTATGAGAGTTCATCTATTTTTTCAAAATATAATCACCGACATGGTGAAAAAGATATAAGTGAGTACTAGACCAACTGCCTAGCTCAAAAGATATAAGTGAAGCACATAGAATATTCTAACAAATCACAAAAAATGAGTGTCCCTGTAATAAAGGTGTGTCCAGCAAAGATGATTGTGACAAACTAAAAGTAAAACAAAGCAAATATTCATACAATACACCATGCTCCAAGCAAAACTCATATCATGTGATGAATAAAAATATAGCTCCAAGTAAAATTACCGATAATTGGTACAAGAAAAGGGGGTGCCTTTCGGGGCATCCCCTATCTTAGTTGCTTGAGAGTCCTTGATATTACCTTGGGGTGCCTCAGGCATCCCAAAACTTAGGCTCTTGCCACTCCTTATTCCTTCATCCATCGTGATCTCACACAAAACTTGAAAACTTCAATCACACAAAACGTAACAAAACCTTCATGAGATCCATTAGTATAACAAAGCCAATCACTACTTTAGGTACTGTTGCAAACTCATTCATATTTTATTTATTTATTATACCTACTTCATCCTAACTTCTCCATGGCTTATACCCCCGATACAATCCATAGTTCCATCAAAACAAGCAAAACAATGCATCAAAAAATGAATCTGTCAAAAACAGTACAATTTGTAACAATTCGAACAATGACCATACTTCTGTAAATCCAAAAATTCTGAAAAATGAGGACAAGGTGGGGAATTTGCATATAAATCATGTGTAAAAATTCAGAATTTTATCACACCCCAGAAAATTTTAACAATTCTTCTACTGGAGGCAAAAGTTTCAGTTTTTACACAGAATCAAAGCAATTATCATCCAAATCATCCCAAAGGCTTCACTTGGCACAAACACTAAATGAAACAAAAAACACAATCATAATAGTAGCATAATTGTGTGCACATAGGAAAACAGAAAAATAAACAAAAAATAAGATTACTATTGGGTTGCCTCCCAACTAGCGCTATTGTTTTACGCCCCTAGCTAGGCGTAATGCATAGTTTCAAGTATTATCATCTTTAAGATTAAATCCATAGGTAGCCCTCATAATGGATTCATATGGTGGCCTAATTGTCTTTATAGGAAAGTGTTCCGTACCCTTCTTCAATGGATGAAATTTCATATTCCCTTCTTTCACATCAATAATGACACCTATAGTTCGTAGGAAAGGCCTACTAAGTATTAATTATGGGACAAGACGGGTTACAATCAATATAAAGCACAATGAAATAAAAGGGTACATAATTCATATTTGCAAGAATAAGAACATTTTTTATTCTACCCAAAGGTTTCTTGATAGTAGAATCTACTAAGTGCAAATTAAGGGAGCATTCATCTGTATTAGTAAAACCTAACACATCGCATAGAGATTTTGGTATTATGGAAACGCTAGCAGCGAAATAACATAAAATATTGCACTCATAATTTTTAATTTTTATTTTAATGGTGGCTTCCCATTCATCATATAAATTCTTAGGAATTGAAACCTCTAATTCTAGTTTTTCTAACACTTTCATCATCGCTTCTACAATATGTTTAGTAAAAGCCTTATTTTGTTCATAAGCATTGGGTAAATTTAGCATGGATTGCAACAAAGAAGCACAATCAATTAAAGAAGAACAATCATAATTAAAGTAGTAATACAAAAGAATGGGCACATCACTATTTAAAGTTGTTACCTCTCCAAACCCACTTTTATCAATTTTTTCATTAAGATTCTCAACCTCCGAAATATGGGGACGCCTTCTAGCTAAAGTTGACTCTTCTTCATTACCCTTTTCATCAAGTTTTATATTGCTAAACAAAGATTCAATGGGAGAAATGCCAATCGTTTTAATTTCTTTATTGTTACTACAATAAAAATCGGGCGGAATCGCTTTTCTAAGAATTCTCGCTTAGCCTTGAACCTAGCAGTTCTTTCTTTACATTCATACATGGAGACATAAAGTGCTTTAATTTATCCATTACTGTCAATCTTCGGTGGCAAAATTTTAGCTTAAAATTTTCTACATCATGAACGAATCTTTCCATACTCCTAGACATATCACCAATTTTAATTAATTTTTCTTCTCTCATAGTCTGCAAAACTTTTTGAGCATTAATAAATTCTTTGATATTACTTTCAAGATCAGAGGGCATCCTATTATTATTATAAGGATTACCATATGAATTTCCATAATTATTAGTGAAATTTCTAGGAAATGGCCTAGGACTAAAATTACCTCTATAAGCATTACTATTAAAATTGTTTCACGAGACAAAATTCACATCTACTGGATCATTATTTTGCTCCTTAAAAGTAGACATTGGCACATCATTGGGATAATTAAACATGAGCATTTTTACTCAATCAATTTGATAAGGGCATCTACTTTATCACTCAAAGTACTAATTTCTTCAACATAATTCACTTTTTTACTAGTAGGCGTTCCTTCAGTATGACATTGTGAATAATTTTCCATAAGATTATCAAGCAATTTGGTGGCTTCCCCCAATGTGATTTCCATAGAAGTACCTCCCGCTGAAGAATCTAAAAGTATTAATTTTTTTTTGATTATGATCCTACATATAATTATTATGAGAGAGGAAAATATGGTTGTGGAAATCTGCATGCTACTAAATTACCTCTCGTTATGTTGAGATTGCTATTGTTTCTTTCTTCGTGTTTGCATATGCTAGCTTTTGCTTGCCTTGATAAAACTTTTTTTGCCAACAAGATGCCTATGCATAGGAAGTATGTTAGACTTAGATGTGTTTTTCACATGCTATATGATGCTCTCTTTATTCTTCAATTCTTCTCTTTCATGTGGGCATCATTAAAATTTTCAAGGCCTAGCTAAAAGGCTTTAAAGAAAAGAGCTTATTCGGAGACAACCCAATATTTTTTTTTTATGAAAATACACATTATTACCTCTGTAGTAATCGTGATTTGGTGTTTTAATTAGTGTTTGAGCCAAGTAAGACCTTTGGGATGGCTTACGGTGATAGTTGATTTGATCTTGCTGAAAACAGAAACTTTTGCGCTCATTGCCAGAATTTCAAAAAATCACATAATTGTGACAAAATCCTGAATTGTTTACACAAGATTTATATATGAATTTCCTCTGTTGTCCTAATTTTTCAGAATTTTTGGAGTTACAGAAGTATATGAAGTTTACATATTTCTTTAGAATGTTCTGTTTTTGACAGATTCTGTTTTCTATGTGTTGTTTGCTTATTTTAATGGATCTATGGGTAGTATCGGGGGGTATGAACCATGGAGAATTTGGACTACAATAGATATTACACCAATATAAATAAACAATGAGTTCACAACATTACCCAAAACTGGTGATTTATTTTCTTATACTAACTGATCTCATTAGTTTTCTGTTTAGTTTTGTGTTGTGAAGTTTTCAAGTTTTGGGTAAAGATTTGATGGACTATGGAATAAGGACTGGCAAGATCCTAAGCTTGGGGATTCCCAAAGCACCCCAAGGTAATATTCAAGGACAACCAAGCATCTAAGCTTGGGGATGCCCTGAATGGCATCCCCTCTTTTGTCTGTGTCTATCGGTAAATTTACTTGAGGCTATATTTTTATTCACCACATGATATGTGTTTTTCTTGGAGTGTCTTGTATGATATGAGTATTTGCTTTTTAGTTTTCCACAATCATCCTTGCTGTACACACATTTTGAGAGGGACACGCATGAATCGTGAATTTATTAGAATACTCTATGTGCTTCACTTATATCTTTTGAGCTAGGGAATTTGTTCTAGTGCTTCAATTATATCTTTTTAGAGCATGACACTGGCTTTATTTTATAGAAATTGTTGAACCCTCATGCTTCACTTATGTATTTTGAGAGTCTCTCTAAACAACATGGTAGTTTGCTTAGGTTATGAAATTAGTCCTAATATGATGGACATCCAAGAGGGATATAATGAAAATTTCATATGAAGGCGTTGAACATATGAATTTAGAGTCATGCTAGTGAGTAATTGTGGATTGGTAGAAATACTTGTGTTAAAGTTTGTGATTCCCGTAGCATGCATGTAGGGTGAAGCATTATATGATGAAGTCGGAGCATGATTTATTTATTGATTGTCTTCCTTATGTGTGGCGGTTGGGGACGAGCGATGATCTTCTCCTACCAATATATCCCCCTAAGAGCATGCGTGTAGTACTTTGTTTCGATAGCTAATAGACTTTTGCAATAAGTATGTGAGTTCTTTATGACTAATGTTGATTCCATGGATTATACGCACTCTCATCCTTCCACCATTGTTAGCCTCTCTAGTACCGTGTAACTTTCGCCGGTGCATTACACCCACCATATACCTTCCTCAAAACATCCACCATACCTACCTATTATGGCATTTCCATAGCCATTCCGAGATATACTGCCATGCAACTTCCAGTGTTTCGTTTATTATGACACGCTTCATCATTGTCATATTGCTTTGCATGATCGTAAGATATTCTCTTCATGATCCACATGCATGCAAAGTTGACACTTCCAAAATAGTGGCATTATCAAAACACAAAGTCATGACCTCTCTGAACCCACTTTTATAAAAAAAATCACAAGATTGATAATTCTCCAAAGTTGTAGGATCATTATTACCTAGAGTTGACACTCTTCCAAACCCACTTTCAATATTATTGCAAACATTATTATCAATATCATATTCATCATGAGTCTTAAATAAAATTTCAAGATCATAAGAAACATTATCACCCCAATCATGATCATTGCAATAAGTAGTGGACATAGCAAAACTAGCATCCCAAAGCTTAGGGTTTTGCATATCATTAGCACAATTGACATTAATAGAATCTATAATAACATCATTGCAATCATGCTTTTGGTTGAAGGAGCTACCAAGTATGGGTGCAATAGCAATAATCTCATGCTTAACATAAGGAACTATAGCAAATTCATATCCATAAATATTGGCATCATGGCCAGAAGAATAACAAGCATCATGTTCATCAAGGGATATTTCAATCAAATCAACAGAATCATAATTACCTATAGATTCATGCATATCATTATTTTCTTCCAAAGAAATGGTCATTCTTTCAATAAATTCCTTAACACAGGCATTATGAGCATAGTTTTCATAGCAATATTTAAGTATGTCAAAATTTTCAGATTTGTAGAAAGTAATATCATACTTTCAATCAAAGAATCAACTTCATAAGCACCCATAAAAGCAACAAATTCTTCAATTTGTTCGATATCATAGTAATTATAAACACTCTTTTCATAAGAAGATAAGATTTCATTATCATTAAACTCACATAGATAGGGAAGGTGTTTTTAGCGTTCTTAGAGCAACAAGTAAAATCACAAAGTTCACAAAGATTCCAAGCATTGCATAGCAAACAATATGTTTGATTCCATAAGAGTCTCCCTTTTTCAGACAAACAGTGGCACACAAAATGAGCATGCTCATCTAAAGATTTTTCCCTCAACTAAACTAGTTGGGGTTTCAGCACGAGCACATATGGATCGAAGATGATCCAAGTAGAAAAGTTTAAGTGGATCCAAAAAACTTTTTGTTTTTGATTTTCAATAAACACGCAATTATACCGAGCAAACAAGCAAACGAGCCAAGTAATACATAGAGGCAAATGAAAAGACGAACGGAAAGAAGGAAAATATTTTTATGTTTTTTTAAATCATTTTAGAAGTGGGGAGAGGAAAACGACAGGCAAATGGAAAATAATGTAATGCAAGAGATGAGAGTTTATGGTGGGTACTTGGTAGTCTTGATGTAGAACCTCCTCAGCACCAATTCCAGAAATTCTTCCTGCTACTTCTTGAGCTTGCATTTGTTTTTCCTTGAAGAGGAAAGGTTGATATAGCAAAGTAGAGATAAGTATTTCCCTTAGTAAAGAACCAAGGTATCAATCCAGTAGGAGATACACGCAAGTCTCCAATCTATGCACCTACACAAACAATCAAACACTTGCACCCAACGCGATAAAGGGGTTGTCAATCCTTTCACGGTCACTTGCAAAGGTGAGATCTGATAGAGATAGATATAAAAGATTACTAAAACATAAATCAAAGTAAAAGTAAATAAATTGCAGGAAGGTATTTTGGGTTTTTTTGGTTTATAGATCTGAAAATATATGATGGAAAATAGACCTCATAGGTTTCACTAGAGGCTTCTCTCTTGAAGGCAAACAATACAGTTGGTGAACAAATTACTATTGAGTAATTGATAGAAAAGCACAAAGTTATGACAATATCCAAGGCAATGATTTTGAATATAGGCATCACGTCCGTGTCAAGTAGACCGACTCCTGCCTGCATCTACTACTATTACTCCACACATCGACCGACTCCTGCCTGCATCTAGAGTATTAAGTTCATAAGAACAAAGGAACGCTTTAAGTAAGATGACATGATGTAGCGGGACAAAGTCAAGCAATATGATGAAAATCTCATCTTTTTATCCTTAATGGCAACAATATAATATGCGCCTCGCTACCCCTACCTTGTCATTGGGTGAGGACACCGCAAGATTGAACCCAAAACTAAGCACCTCTCCCATTGCAAGAAGAACCAATCTAGGTGGCCAAACCAAACCGATAATTCAAAGAGAATTAAAAATATATCAAATCATTCATATAAGAATTCAGAGAAGATTCAAATAATATTCATAGATAAGTTGATCATAAATGCACAGTTCATCGGATCTCGACAAACACACCACAAAAGAATATTACATCGGATAGATCTCCAAGAACATCGGGGAGAACATGTATTGAGAATCAAAGAGAGAGAATCCATCTAGCTACTAGCTATGGACCCGTAGGTCTGTGGTAAACTACTCACACTTCATCACTAGAGTTGATGTAGATGCCATCCGTGATCGAATCCCCCTCCGGCAAGATGCCGGAAAAGGTCCCAAGATGGGATCTCATGGGAACAGAAGGCTACGGTGGCGGAAAAGTATTTTGGTGGACGCTTCTGGTCATTTGGGAATATTTCTGAATTTATAGGCCAAAAATTAGGGTTGGACGAATCCCGTGGGGCCCACAAGCCAGGGGCACCGCCGGACTATTCTGCCTTCCTCTCCAAGTCCTACGTGTGTCTTCTGGCCCAAGAAAAATCATCGTGGTGTTTTATTCCATTTGGACTCCGTTTGATATTCCTTTTCTGTAGAACCCAAAAACAAGGAAAAAAATAGAAACTGGCACTGGGCTCTGGGTTAATAAGTTAGTCCCAAAGATAATATAAAATAGGATATAAAACATCCAAAACAGATAATATAATAGAATGGAACAATCAAAAATTATAGATACGTTGGAGACGTATCACCACACTACTGCATGATGCTGCTAACGCGACACTACAATCAGAGACCCTTTGACGAAACTATTTACGACGCATTAATTGCAAACAATGACAGAAAAAATCATCAAAAAAGATGCAAAACATCTGCGATGGCGGAGCTATCAAACACGGTTCCGATTTTAGTTGCGTGTGCGGTGTAGGGCATACAGTTCAGTTCAATTAACTATTTGCGATGAGGAAGAAGAACAGAACGGGCAGCCAGATGAAGGCGTGTGCGATATAGGGCATATAGTTCACTTGGATTAACTGAGTGTGATGAGGCGGAAAAACTGAAATGGGCATCCAGATGAAGGTGTGTGCGATTGAGGGCATACGCTTCAGAAGGATTAACTGTTTGCGATTAGGCAACATAATAGAAATGGTCAGCCAGATCAAAGTGTCTGTGATTGACGGCATACACTTCACATGTATGAACTGTTTGCGATTAGCCACAATAAACAGAAACAGTTAGAAAGATCAACGTGTGTGCGTTAGACAGGCACACATTCTAATTAAAAGAAGCGTGCGCGATGGTAATAATGAGCGCACATAGTTGTTGGAACAAGACGTGTGCTGAAATTGCCTATTGCGGTGCACCCTATGGTGCAAACGCCACGTACGTGGCCGAGAAAGGGTGCCCATGTTACGCTGTCCGGGAATAGTGCCACACTTAGAAATTATAGAACCGTCAATAAATTTTGAGCCCGCGTCCCATCACATTCCAAATTACTACCACGCTATATTTACTTGCAAACATGTTCACACCAATCAAAACCTGAATATTACTACTCCAAGATGACTGCACATTCCTCCTCAACTCCTCACCCACAAAAACAAAAAAGTCATTCATCATCGTTCCCTCGCGTCTGCCATGGCCAGCGTGAGTTGTGGGTCGAGAGATTGCCACCAGGGAGAGGCGAGCATGGAAGCAGCAGCTCGAGAGATGTCCCACCTAACCTGCTAAAGCAGCCGACATGTCCCACCGCACGGCCGTAGCAGCATAGAAGTCCCGCCACGCCGCCGAAGTAGCACGGGGGTCCTGCCGCGTCGTCGATGCAGTAGACTGGTCCGGCCGCGCCGCGGAAGCAGCAGAGATGTCCCGTCGCGCCGTGAATGCAACAGAGATATTCTCCCACGCTGCGGCAGCCTGGGAAAATGTCTCGCGGGTAGGCGAGGACTCTTACAGACACATTGATGCGATCGTCCATAGGGAGATGTATCAGATCTCCGGCTGGGCGAGGTTGTAGGATGACAACCTCGTTTGAACAGGCTACCGGCATCATCCGACAACTAAATGAAGGCAATGCGAAGCTCCGGGCTGAGCGTGACCTGTTGAGGGCGAAGATCGTCGGAAGTGCGAAGTAGCTGGAGGAGACCACTTCTTTGTTGAACTAGACCAACATCATTGTCAAGAAACTTATGGACGAGAATGACATGCTCTGCATTGAGTGCCAAAGGCTAGTGGAGGAATCCGTGGATGCTCTCAAGAAGCATCTTGAGGACACGAAAGGGCTCATCGCCGCTCACCGGAGAGACTAGTTCGCGCGGCCTTTCCTAACGCATCAAGAAAGTAGAGTTCAGCGAGCCAGATCATTGTCTTCCTTCTTCTTTTGCCCTTGTGTATTTCAGGCATTGCCGCATGTTGCTTTTTTAATTATCTTCATAAATATGTAAGACAATTATTATCCACTGTCATCGTCCTTATATTCACCAGTCTTGCTATAAGTCATAGTCGATGCTATATAGGTCCATCGGATCTTACATCAAGATCCATGCAAAACATTCTTTTCAGATTTTCTTTTTTCTCTCTTAAATCTCAGTCGAGTGAGACATAGCCACGCCATGAAACAGGGGCTCGGGCATCATTGGGAGGGAGGTGGGCCGCGAATAGAGGACAAAGGGCTCTCATCTCGATGAGCATCCTGATACGTCTCCAACATATCTATAATTTTTTATTGCTCCATGCTATTATATTATCTATTTTGGATGTCAATGGGCTTTATTTTACAGTTTTATATCATTTTTGGGACTAACCTACTAACCGGTGGCCCATCCCAAATTGTTGTTTTTTTTGCCTATTTTAGGGTTTCGCCGAAAAGTAATATCAAACGGGGAACAAACAGAATGAAACCTTCGGGAACGTGATTTTCTCAACAAACGTGATCCAGGAGACTTGGAGTGGGCGTCAAGAAACAAACGAGGAAGCCACGAGGCAGGGGGCGTGCCTACCCCCCTGGGCACACCCTCCACCCTCGTGGGCCCCTCGTATATATATCCATGTACCCCAAACATCCAGGAGCACCACGAAAACCTAATTCCACCGCCGCAACCTTCTGTACCCGAGAGATCCCATCTCGGGGCCTTTTCTGGAGCTCCGCCGGAGGAGGCATTGATCATGGAGGGCCTCTACATCAATTCCATGGCCTCTCCGGTGATGTGTGAGTAGTTTACTTCATACGTACTGGTCCATAGTTATTAGCTAGATGGCTTCTTCTCTCTCTTTGGATCTCAATACAAAGTTCTCCTCGATCTTCTTGGAGATCTATTCAATATAATATTCTTTTGCGGTATGTTTGCCGAGATCCAATGAATTGTGGGTTTATGATCAAGTTTATCTATGAACAGTATTTGTATCTCCTCTGAATTCTTTTATGTATGATTGGTTTATCTTTGCAAGTCTCTTCGAATTTTCAGTTTGGTTTGGCCTACTAGATTGATCTTTCTTGCAATGGGAGAAGTGCTTAGCTTTGGGTTCATTCTTGTAGTGCTCGATCCTAGTGACAGAAAGGGAAACGACATGTATTGTATTGTTGCCATCGAGGATAAAAAGATGGGGTTTATATCATATTGCATGAGTTTATCCATCTACACCATGTCATCTTCCTTAAAGCATTACTCTGTTCTTATGAACTTAATACTATAGATGCATGCTAGATAGCGGTTGATGTGTGGAGTAATAGTAGTAGATGCAGAATCGTTTCGGTCTACTTGTCGTGGACGTGATGCCTATATACATGATCATACCTCGATATTCTCATAACTATGCTGAATTATATCAATTGCTCGACAGTAATTCGTTTACCCACCATAATACTTATGCTCTTGAGAGAAGCCACTAGTGAAACCTATGGCCCCCGGGTCTATCTTCCATCATATTAATCTTCCAATACTTAGTTATTTCCTTTGCCGTTTATTTTACTTTGCATCTTTATTTATCTTTATCATAAAAATACCAAAAATATCATCTTATCATATCTATCAGATCTCACTCTCGTAAGTGACCGTGAAGGGATTGACAACCCCTTTATCGCGTTGGTTGCGAGGTTCTTATTTGTTTGTGTCGGTGCATGGGAATTGAGCGTAATCTCCTACTGGATTGATACCTTGGTTCTCAAAAACTGAGGGAAATACCTATGCTACTTTGCTGCATCACCCTTTCCTCTTCAAGGGAAAACCAAGGCAGTGCTCAAGAGGTAGGAAGAAGGATTTCTGGCGCCGTTGCTGGGGAGATTCGCGCAAAGTCAAGTTAAGATTTGACTCCCGACAACAAGCCATTTCTGGTGCCGTTGCCAAGTCAGGACATACCAAGTACCCATCACAAACTCTTATCCTTCGCATTAAATTATGTGCCATTTGCCTCCCGTTTTCCTCTCCCCCACTTCACCCTTACCGTTTTATTCTCCCTTCTTCTGTTCGTCTTTCCATTTGCTTTGATGTCTTACTTGGCTCGTTTGCTCGTTTGGTTGGAATAGTTGTTTATTTATTGCTAAACAGAGAACCTAAGATCTATGGATCCTCATCCGCTTGCTAATCTTTTTAAGAGATCCAATTATGATGAACCAATTGCTAGTGAGTTTTGTGCACTAGATTGTCTTTATGAAGTTTTGCTTGAAATTCGTGAATCTGAAAATTGTGAGGAAGTACTTTATGGAGTGATTCACGATGAATCTTTGAATGGAAAGGATGGTTTCAATGATGATAGTATAAATTCTATTAATATCACCTGTGCTTATAATATGCAAAACCCTAAGCTTGGGGATGCTACTTTTGCTATGTCCTCTACTTGTTGCAATGATCATGATTGGGGTGATTCTTCTTTTGATCTTGAAAATTTATTTACTCCCCATGATGAATATGAGATTGATAATAGTGTTTGCAATAATACTGAAAGTGGGTTTGGAAGACTGTCAACTTTAGATCCCACATATTTGGATAATTTTCAATCTTATGAAGTTTTTTTGATAAAAGTGGGTTTGAAGAGGTCATGACATTAGTTAATGTTAATCCCAATATTTTGGAAGAGTGTCAACTTTGCATGCATGTGGATCGTGTTGAAAATATTTTATGTGATAGCTATTTTGTTGAATTTCCTTATGATCCCACATGTAATTATTATGGGACAGGAAAATATGGTGGTAGAAATTTTCATGTTACTAAATTACCTATCATTATGTTGAGATTGCTATTGTTTCTTTCCGCTTCCTTGCATATGCTTGTTTTTGCTTGCCTTGATAATTTGTGTACCTATAAGATGCCTATGCATAGGAAGTATGTTAGACTTAGATGTGTTTGTCACGTGTTTTTATGATGCTCTCTTTGTGCTTCAATTCTTTTCTTTCATGTGAGAATCGTTGAAATCTTATGCCTAGCTATAAGGCTTTAAAGAAAAGCGCTTGTTGGGAGAAAACCCAATATTTTTATTTGATTTTATTCAATAAATAATTTATCTATCCTCTTTTTTGGTTGTATTTTGTGTTTTTAATTAGTGTTTGTGCCAAGTAGAACTGTTGGGAAGACTTGGGGAAAGTCTTTTTGATCTTGCTGTAAAAAACAGAAACCTTAGCGCTCACGAGAATCGCTGCCGTTTTTATTTGGAAGGTGATATTTAGTAAATTCTTTTTACAGATGATTAATAGATAAATTCCTCACATTCAGAAATTTATTTTAGAATTTTTGGGGTTCCAGAAGTTGCGTTAGCTACAGATTACTACAGACTGTTCTCTTTTTGACAGATTCTGTTTTTCTTGTGTCGTTTGCTTATTTTGATGAATATATGGCCAGCAAAAGAGTTTATAAACCACAGAGAAGTTGGAATACAGTAGATTTAACACCAACATAAATAAAGAATGAGTTAATTACAGTACCTTGAAGTGGTGTTTTGTTTTCTTTCGCTAAAGGAGCTCATGAGATTTTCTATTTTGAGTTTTTTGTTGTGAAGTTTTCAAGTTTTTGGTAAAGATTTTGTGACACCCCAAAATTTTCGCCTTGTTTTAATAAACTAAAATTTTGCCAGCAAATTAAAACTTTTATTTTCTGGGCTCCCTTTTGATTTTTGAACCATTTTCTCACTTGTTATTATGGAGTTTTTCCCCGAAGTGAAAACTTTTCAAATATGTTATTGGACTTGTTTAAACCTATCAAGAAAAACTCTTCTTTTATTAGTAGAACTAATCAAATAATTAATTTTCTTGATCTTTATTTTCTTGAAAAATGGTTTTTCAAGGTTATATGGCCATATTTGAACTACAACCATTTGATTAATTCACTTAAAATTCCAACCAAAATTTGGAGATGTCATGTGATGGTTTTAAATCACTTTTATACAAGAATATCTTTTATTCTTGAAATATTTTGAGCTCTACAACCAATTTTCTTCTCTGGTCCAGTGCGCAATTTTGCACTACAACCCATTTGAATATTTCTTTCTAGCCTCCACCAAAATTATGGGATGTCAGTAGTAGCATGCAATTCAACTTTATGCAAAAACCTAGTGTTGTTCTTTGGAAAAATTGAGTGAATCAACCTCTTTTCCATTTTGGTCCAGCCTTGTGATTTCTACTGCAACCCTATTTATTTTTGCTCCAGTGATCTTGTGCTTTCTCCTACTTTTAGTCCTCCCTGCTAAACCCCTAAGTCCAGGAGCATGCACCCATTTGAATATTTTTGGTTCATGTAATAATGCCTTTCACCTCCTGTCCAGAATTGAAGTTTTGCAAAACATGCACTAGCAAGTTTGTGCTTTTCACAAACTAACCTCACCACCCTCTTATTCATATAAAGAGACCCCACTCTGGAAGATTTGGCGACTCCAAGAAATGCCTAAGTGCCCTTGGCATTTTGTCAAACACCTTATGGGCATGATCTGTTTTGACATGAGTTTTTGTTTGCACTGTGAACCTGATCCCCTGACCAAACAAGCATGTCCAATGGTTTTGCCCTAGCCTATAACCACACCCTGCTAACCCTCTTGTAGTTTGGAGCCCTCTAGCATGCAATGGCATTCCGTCGAGCACGTTCCGTGCGTGCTCTGGGCGCGAGCAGAGCACACGTTTTGCACGTGCCGCGCCCGAGCCGACGCGTCGCGCCCCTGGTTTTGCCACCACTGCAGAGCCACGCCACTCGCTCAACTTCTCACCGCAACACGCGAAGCAGACCCTTGCCACATCTCCGCCAAGCCAGGAGCTAGCCGCCACAGCTGCCCGACAACCCTGCTCAGGTCGGCGCCGCCCGAGCCTCTTCCGCTCGCCACCTGCCCCCTAGAGCAGCACAAGCTCATCCACAACCCCGTCCTCTAGCACACGTCGCCGCCACGTCACTCTGCCGCACAGTAGGACGGTTCGCCGGTGAACTTATCCACGGCTGCCGCGGAACCGTCTTGACTCGCCTATACAGGGGACACCGAGCTCGTCTCCGCACGCAGGCAGTCCCAAGCCATCTCCTGCAAACCCCCGTTGGCCAGAAATCAAACCAGGGAGGCCGTCTTCCCCGACTCCGGCCAGTTCGGCCACCGTCGCCTCCCGGTTCCGTTCAGCGCAACTCGCTCGACTTCTCACTGCAACACGCGAAGCAAACCCTTGCCACGTCTCCGGCAAGCCAGGAGCTAGCCGCCACGGCCGCCCGACAACCCTGCTCAGGTCGGCGCCGCCCGAGCCTCTTCCGCTCGCCACCTGCCCCCTGGAGCAGCGCAAGCTCATCCACAACCCCGTCCTCTAGCACACGTCGCCGCCACGTCGCTCTGCCGCACAGTAGGACGGTTCGCCGGTGAACTTATCCACGGCCGCCGCGGAACCATCTTGACTCGCCTATATAGGGGACCCCAAGCTTGTCTCCGCACGCAGGCACTCCCAAGCCATCTCCTGGAAACCCCCGTTGGCCAGAAATCGAACCAGGGAGACCGCCTTCCCCGACTCCGACCAGTTCGGCCACCGTCGCCTCCCGGCTCCGTTCAGCGCAACCAGGGCCTCCCCCTCTCCGTTCTCTTCACCAGGAGCTCTCTCTTCCTCCCGTGAACCCATCCCCCTACTCGATTTTGATCGGGAACCACCGTAGCCCAAAACCCACTTTGCTCCTGAAGCCCCCTCCGCCACGAAGCTCACCGCCGACGACTCCTTCCACCCCCGTCGACCCAACGACCACCGGGAGGACCGCCCCGGTCTCGCGGATCCATCCAGACCCTATGGAACCCGCGGGGAGCCGCCGTTCGCCGGCGATGATCGCCGTTGCCTCGCCTCCGTTCGGGCAGAGGAAGAGGAGGGAGAGATAGACCAGTCAAACCTGACCAGTGGGCCAGGCGGGCCCACTGTCAGTGACTCGCGCGCCGTCCACGCTGGAGTAAGTGGAAGTGTAAATCCAATATACGCTTTCGACGTGTACGTGTTTATTCGAAACGTTTTCTTTTCAAATAACAGATGTTGACCTGAACTTTGACTAGCTGTAACTTTTTAAATAAAACTCCTAATGAGTTGATTCTTTTTCCTACCTCTCTCAAGTATTATCTAGTTTATTTTAAGATTTCTTTCATAAAAATTCAGACAACTTTTTGGTACTGTTTTTGAAACTATATATTGATTCAAAAATATTTTGAATAGGATTTTTTGGAGAGAGGAGAAAACTTTCAAAAGTTTTGGAGTGCAACCTGCCTTTCCACACCTTGAAGGCAAGCATTCTGAACCCCGGAATAATATTTTTGATGTGTTAGATGACACGTTTATAACACCACCTTATTTCGGAGGACTCGTTATTTTATGTGGTGATACGATCATTTGCATGAATGCATACTAGTGGTTTCCTTGCTGCTGGAAATGAATATACTTGTGATGGTAATCATCCTCATGTGCCTTGCATGCATGCCGGAAAGGAATCCGGGAAAGCCTCTGCCTTGGGTAGGCGTGAGCTTATCGCCGGTCTCCGTCGGGACGGTTAGGTCCGGTATGGCATAGTAAGGTATAATGAGTGTTGATTTGTTGGTTGAAATATTTTTTGTTATACGTGTCATGTAGGGAATTTATAAACCTCCTGAGTCGACCGTAGATCGAGTCTTGTTCCAGTAACCCCCATACTTGTTTTGTACTACCACTTGTCCCTGCCGCAGGTAGGGTACGGTTCAGTAAGTCGTCAACCCCTTTCAAGCACACACCGTACAGAGAGGCCATGGTGGAAGATACCGGTTGTAGCCGGTAGGAAGGCCACCTGGTCCGGGGGCATGGGTGTTTCCGGTTGGGACCGAGAGGGGAGGCCACCCCTTAGAGCGCGCGATATAAATTTGATCCCATGCTACGCGAGGTTGTAGCCTCCCCACTTAGAGTTTTGCTTAACAAGTGTCGTGGGTGATTCCAGACACCGGTGAGTTAAGCTGGTGTGTGCAAGTCAGGTGTGTTTTCAATTAAAAGACCGTAGACGGAATTAGTCACGATGGACTAAAGGAATCCGTTACTCATGGGTGAAGAGTACACCCTCTGCAGAGATTAAACCTATTCGAATAGCCGTGTCCATGGTTAAGGATTTCAGTATGGGATGGGTCAAGGGTTGGTCTCAGTGTCAGTCTTCGGAGGAGAAATTGTTAAACCAGAACTTGGATTGTGACTTCTGACTTGTGAAGATTTTGATTATTGTTATTATGGACTAACCCATTATATCATTGATTATCCCTGGGATGATTCTACCTCCTGGATATTCATTGTGATCATTTATTTTATAAGCCCTTTAGGTGGTGTCGCTGAGATGCCCGACTGTGGCATTGCTTGTTATTTATTTATTTTATAAGCCCTTTATGTGGTGTCGCTGAGATGTCCGACTGTGGCATTGCTTGTTATTTATTTATTTTATACGCCCTTTATGTGGTGTCGCTGAGACGCCCGACTGTGGCATTGCTTGTTATTTATTTATTTTATAAGCCCTTTATGTGGTGTCGCTGAGACGCCCGACTGTGGTATTGCATGTTATTTATTTACTTTATAAGCCCTTTATGTGGTGTCGCTGAGACGCCCGACTGTGGCATTGCTTGTTATTTATTTACTTTATAAGCCCTTTATGTGGTGTCGCACAGACGCCCGACTGCGGCATTTTATTCCCACTCCATTATTGCTTATTCATGTTGCATAAAAATAACCTGCTTGCATGCATAAAAGATATTTTATTTATGACTGACGATGTGATCATAGAATATTTCAGTGCATAATTATCAATTATATTATCCTAGTGTTCATAATGTTTGCGAGTACATTCAAAGTACTCACTGGCTTGTCCCTGGCTATTGTCTTGGCCAGATTTCTGCATGGAGAGGAGCGTTGCGGTGACAGCCCCGGAAACTAAGCAATGGTGATAGCAGCCTCGCGAAGATAGGAGTTGACCTGGTCAGCTGTTCCTGTGGGAAATGGAGTCCCATAGACACTGATGACTCACAAACCGCTTCCGCCATCGACCACTAAAAACCATTTGTTGTACTCACAGGCCCGCATGGTCTTGTACTACATGTTTTGTATTTTTGCTTGGAACTTCTGTATCAAGTTGGTGCCTCATCAGCTAACAGTAATCTTGGGGCTGGTGAGCACAACGGCCATTTCCTGGAAATTTATACCCGGAAAACCGGTCGTGACAAACATGGTATCAGAGCTAGGCTGACCATTGGCTAATCTTATCTTAGCCAGGTCAATAAACTTAGGCAACCAACCCTCCAGACCTTAGCCAAACCCTAGCCTAGCTTCTCATGCAAGATAGCCACACAGTGACCCGACACCTTTTGGCAGTCGGTGCCCAACCTATCAACCTAGCCTGTCGATCACGCGCAAGTGACCGGCCCCAAAATAGTCTTTCTTGCAAGCGTGCGAAGGAAGACTTCGTCCCCTTTCCCTATAAAAAGGGCACGCTAGCCTCAAACCAGCTCCAGGGCTATAAAAAGGCCACCGCGTGACCTTGCCAAGCACCCCTCATCTTGTGCACCATCCTCACAACCATTTCTTGCCATGCCGAGCCCTAGTATTTATCTGAGAACCCCAGATGCAACCCCGGGTAGTTTTGTCAAGATATTGTGGGATTTTACCTGCGGTACCATGGGCGCTACCCAGACACCTCAGTACGAGCTATTCAAATCGAGAATTACCCAGTCCACCTCGAGATATTGGGCAGCAGTGCACATCCCTCCCGTAAACTCAAACCAAGATCCAACGGAGGTCTCCTTCGTGGGAAATCTATGCCAACCCCAAATATGGCCATAGAAGCTGTTGCATACGAAGTGCTTGCTCGCCTTCGATTCGTGGTACCCTATGCCAGCGAACGAGGGTATTATTACTTTCCGAGCCGTGCAGCACCCGGAGAAGTAACATCTTTTTCCGGTGGACGAATTGAGAGAGACCCAGTACTGGCCAACCTTGTCCAGTATGTCATTGCTCAAGAGCATTTAACCCAATGCATGATGGGTTATCTCCAGAGCCTTGCGGATTTAAGTCCTCAGATCGCCATCGGCAGATCACTGAGGCCCGACCAAGAGAGACACATACATCGACTGGTCAATCCACTTTCCCCGATAGAAGAAGAGTGTGTCCCAGTACCAGAGATGTTTTCTCGGGACCCCGTCCAGTTACCGTTTCCATTTTAGACATCGCTACTGTGTTCATTATTGCAACATTTATTTATGTGTGTGACTTATGTGTGATACCCTGAGCCTGTACGACGAGTCAATTATTTGGCTTCTACTAATGTGTGTAGTTTTTGTTGTGGTTTATGCTCCTTTAAATTAACCGTTTTCCCTCAAAAAAAATTCTAGAGTAAGATTTCTTTTCCCGGAGCTGCTGCATCGTATGTCTTCTCACGGCATGGGATTTTTTTTTACGCAGCACCACGGTAACCACAATCACTCGAGCACACACACTGCAACTATGTTGCATCTAACTGAGCACTTCCCGACAACAGTTAGCACCTGACACACCCCACCTACTCCTCGTGATCACCGCCACCGCGGAGAGCCAACACACGAGCGGCAACATCACGACAATCATCGAGGATCATCGCGCATAGGAGCACGGAGAGCCCCAGCAGTGTCGCCAGCCCTTCGCATACCAGGATCGCGAACCAATCCAGCATCACCTCCGCCATTAGAGCCTCGTCTTGAGCTTCTGGAAACAGAAATGGGGGAAGAAGGAGGAGGAGAAAGCGAGGCCAGGTGTGAGGGAGAAGAGAGGAACACCTCGGCCGTTTTATAGCTCGAGCTCGGTGTACGGTGGGCGAAATCCACCAACGCAGCTCGTCGCCCGATCGCTGGTGTTCAGAGACGAATCCGCGAGCAGTGCCGACAGCACGCTGGCCCGCGAGGTGAGTGCATGCTGCCCCGGAAATCCAGCATCACCTCCGCCATTTGAGTTTTTTGTTGTGAAGTTTTCAAGTTTTTGGTAAAGATTTTGTGACACCCCAAAATTTTGGCCTTGTTTTAATAAATTAAAATTTTGCCAGGAAATTGAAACTTTAATTTTCTGGGCTCCCTTTTGATTTTTGAACCATTTTCTCCCTTGTTATTATGGAGTTTTTCCCCAAAGTGAAAACTTTTCAAATATGTTATTGGACTTGTTTAAACCTCTCAAGAAAAACTGCTTGATCTTTATTTTCTTGAAAAATGGTTTTTCAAGGTTATACAACCATTTGATTAATTCACTTAAAATTCCAACCAAAATTTGGAGATGTCATGTGATGGTTTTAAATCACTTTTATACAAGAATATCTTTTATTCTTGAAATATTTTGAGCTCTACAACCAATTTTCTTCTCTGGTCCAGTGCGCAATTTTGCACTACAACCCATTTGAATATTTCTTTCTAGCCTCCACCAAAATTATGGGATGTCAGTAGTAGCATGCAATTCAACTTTATGCAAAAACCTAGTGTTGTTCTTTGGAAAAATTGAGTGAATCAACCTCTTTTCCATTTTGGTCCAGCCTTGTGATTTCTACTGCAACCCTATTTATTTTTGCTCCAGTGACCTTGTGCTTTCTCCTACTTTTAGTCCTCCCTGGTAAACCCCTAAGTCCAGGAGCATGCACCCATTTGAATATTTTTGGTTCATGTAATAATGCCTTTCACCTCCTGTCCAGAATTGAAGTTTTGCAAAACATGCACTAGCAAGTTTGTGCTTTTCACAAACTAACCTCACCACCCTCTTATTCATATAAAGAGACCCCACTCTGGAAGATTTGGCGACTCCAAGAAATGCCTAAGTGCCCTTGGCATTTTGTCAAACACCTTATGGGCATGATCTGTTTTGACATGAGTTTTTGTTTGCACTGTGAACCTGATCCCTTGACCAAACAAGCATGTCCAATGGTTTTGCCCTAGCCTATAACCACACCCTGCTAACCCTCTTGTAGTTTGGAGCCCTCTAGCATGCAATGGCATTCCGTCGAGCACGTTCCGTGCGTGCTCTGGGCGCGAGCAGAGCACACGTTTTGCACGTGCCGCGCCCGAGCCGACGCGTCGCGCCCCTGGTTTTGCCACCATTGCGGAGCCACGCCACTCGCTCGACTTCTCACTGCAACACGCGAAGCAAACCCTTGCCACGTCTCCGGCAAGCCAGGAGCTAGCCGCCACGGCCGCCCGACAACCCTGCTCAGGTCGGCGCCGCCCGAGCCTCTTCCGCTCGCCACCTGCCCCCTGGAGCAGCGCAAGCTCATCCACAACCCCGTCCTCTAGCACACGTCGCCGCCACGTCGCTCTGCCGCACAGTAGGACGGTTCGCCGGTGAACTTATCCACGGCCGCCGCGGAACCATCTTGACTCGCCTATATAGGGGACCCCAAGCTTGTCTCCGCACGCAGGCACTCCCAAGCCATCTCCTGGAAACCCCCGTTGGCCAGAAATCGAACCAGGGAGACCGCCTTCCCCGACTCCGACCAGTTCGGCCACCGTCGCCTCCCGGCTCCGTTCAGCGCAACCAGGGCCTCCCCCTCTCCGTTCTCTTCACCAGGAGCTCTCTCTTCCTCCCGTGAACCCATCCCCCTACTCGATTTTGATCGGGAACCACCGTAGCCCAAAACCCACTTTGCTCCTGAAGCCCCCTCCGCCGCGAAGCTCACCGCCGACGACTCCTTCCACCCCCGTCGACCCAACGACCACCGGGAGGACCGCCCCGGTCTCGCGGATCCATCCAGACCCTATGGAACCCGCGGGGAGCCGCCGTTCGCCGGCGATGATCGCCGTTGCCTCGCCTCCGTTCGGGCAGAGGAAGAGGAGGGAGAGATAGACCAGTCAAACCTGACCAGTGGGCCAGGCGGGCCCACTGTCAGTGACTCGCGCGCCGTCCACGCTGGAGTAAGTGGAAGCGTAAATCCAAAATACGCTTTCAACGTGTACGTGTTTATTCGAAACGTTTTCTTTTCTGTTTTATTTTAAATAACAGATGCTGACCTAAACTTTGACTAGCTGTAACTTTTTAAATAAAACTCCAAATGAGTTGATTCTTTTTCCTACCTCTCTCACATATTATCTAGTTTATTTTAAGATTTATTTCAAAAAAATTCAGACAACTTTTTGGTACTGTTTTTGAAACTATATATTGATTCAAAAATATTTTGAATAGGATTTTTTGGAGAGAGGAGAAAACTTTCAAAAGTTTTGGAGTGCACCCTGCCTTTCCACACCTTGAAGGCAAGCATTCTGAACCCCGGAATAATATTTTTGATGTGTTAGATGACACGTTTATAACACCACCTTATTTCGGAGGACTCGTTATTTTAGGTGGTGATACGATCATTTGCATGAATGCATACTAGTGGTTTCCTTGCTGTTGGAAATGAATATACTTGTGATGGTAATCATCCTCATGTGCCTTGCATGCATGTCGGAAAGTAATCCGGGAAAGCCTCTGCCTTGGGTAGGCGTGAGCTTATCGCCGGTCTCCGTCGAGACGGTTATGTCCGGTATGGCATAGTAAGGTATAATGAGTGTTGATTTGTTGGTTGAAATATTTTTTGTTATACATGTCATGTAGGGAATTTATAAACCTCCTGAGTCGACCGTAGATCAAGTCTTGTTCCAGTAACCCCCATACTTGTTTTGTACTACCACTTGTCCCTGCCGCAGGTAGGGTACGGTTCAGTAAGTCGTCAACCCCTTTCAAGCACACACCGTACAGAGAGGCCATGGTGGAAGATACCGATTGTAGCCGGTAGGCAGGCCACCTGGTCCGGGGGCATGGGTGTTTCCAGTTGGGACCGAGAGGGGAGGCCACCCCTTAGAGCGCGCGATATAAATTTGATCCCATGCTACGCGAGGTTGTAGCCTCCCCACTTAGAGTTTTGCTTAACAAGTGTCGTGGGTGATTCCAGACACCGGTGAGTTAAGCTGGTGTGTGCAAGTCAGGTGTGTTTTCAATTAAAAGACCGTAGACGGAATTAGTCCCGATGGACTAAAGGAATCCGTTACTCGTGGGTAAAGAGTACACCCTCTGCAGAGATTAAACCTATTCGAATAGCCGTGTCCATGGTTAAGGATTTCAGTCTGGGATGGGTCAAGGGCTGGTCTTAGTGTCGGTCTTCGGAGGAGAAATTGTTAAACCAGAACTTGGATTGTGACTTCTGACTTGTGAAGATTTTGATTATTATTATTATGGACTAACCCATTATATCATTGAGTATCCCTGGGACGATTCTACCTCCTGGATATTCATTGTGATCATTTATTTTATAAGCCCTTTAGGTGGTGTCGCTGAGACGCCCGACTGTGGCATTGCTTGTTATTTATTTATTTTATAAGCCCTTTATGTGGTGTCATTGAGACGCCCGACTGTGGCATTTCTTGTTATTTATTTATTTTATAAGCCCTTTATGTGGTGTCGCTGAGACGCCCGACTGTGGCATTGCTTGTTATTTATTTATTTTATAAGCCCTTTATGTGGTGTCGCTGAGACGCCCGATTGTGGTATTGCATGTTATTTATTTACTTTATAAGCCCTTTATGTGGTGTCGCTGAGACGCCGGACTGTGGTATTTCATGTTATTTATTTACTTTATAAGCCCTTTATGTGGTGTCGCTGAGACGCCCGACTGTGGTATTGCATGTTATTTATTTACTTTATAAGCCCTTTATGTGGTGTTGTTGAGACGCCCGACTGTGGCATTGCTTGTTATTTATTTACTTTATAAGCCCTTTATGTGGTGTCGCACAGACGCCCGACTGCGGCATTTTATTTCCACTCCATTATTGCTTATTCATGTTGCATAAAAATAACATGCTTGCATGCATAAAAGATGTTTTATTTATGACTGACGATGTGATCATAGAATATATCAGTGCATAATTATCAATTATATTATCCCAGTGTTCATAATGTTTGCGAGTACATTCAAAGTACTCACTGGCTTGTCCCTGGCTATTGTCTTGGCCAGATTTCTGCATGGATAGGAGCGTTGCGGTGACAACCCCGGAAACTAAGCAATGGTGATAGCAGCCTCGCGAAGATAGGAGTTGACCTGGTCAGCTATTCCTGTGGGAAATGGAGTCCCATAGACACTGATGACTCACAAACCGCTTCCGCCATCGACCACTAGAAACCATTTGTTGTACTCACAGGCCCGAATGGTCTTGTACTACATGTTTTGTATTTTTGCTTGGAACTTCTGTATCAAGTTGGTGCCTCATCAGCTAACACTAATCCTGGGGCTGGTGAGCACAACGACCATTTCCTGGAAATTTTTACCCGGAAAACCGGTCGTGACAGATTTGAGGGATTATGGAACAAAGAGTGGAAAGAGCCTAAGCTTGCGGATGCCCATGGCACCCAAAGGTAAAATTCAAGGACACCAAAAAGCCTAAGCTTGGGGATGCCCCGGAAGGCATCCCCTCTTTTGTCTTCGTCTATCGGTAACTTTACTTGGAGCTATATTTTTATTCACCACATGATATGTGTTTTTCTTGGAGCATCTTGTATGATTTGTGTCTTTGATTTTTAGTTCACCAAAATCATCCTTTTGAGAGAGACTCACATGATTTGAAATTTATTAGAATACTCTATGTGCTTCACTTATATCTTTTGAGCTATATAGTTTTTGCTCTAGTGCTTCACTTATATCTTTTAGAGCACGGTGGTGGAATTGTTTTATAGAAACTATTGTTCTCTCATGCTTCACTTATATTATATTGAGAGTCCTTTAGAACAACATGGAAATTTTCTTTTAGGAATATTATAAAAACTTTAATAGAAGTGCATTGAATACTATGAGAAGTTTGATACTTGATAATTGTTTTGAGATATGGAGATGGTGATATTAGAGTCATGCTAGTTGAGTAGTTGTGAATTTGAGAAATACTTGTGTTGAAGTTTGTGATTCCCGTAGCTTGCACGTATGGTGAACCGTTATGTGATGAAGTCGGAGCATGATTTATTTATTGATTATCTTCCTTATGAGTGGCGGTTAGGGACGAGCGGTGGTCTTTTCCTACCAATCTATCCCCCTAGGAGCATGCGTGTAATACTTTGTTTCGATAACTAATATATTTTTGCAATAAGTATGTGAGTTCTTCATGACTAATGTTGAGTCCATGGATTATACGCACTCTCACCCTTCCACCATTGCTAGCCTCTCTAGTATCGCGCAACTTTCGCCGGTACCATAAACCCACCATATACCTTCCTCAAAACAGCCACCATACCTACCTATTATGGCATTTCCATAGCCATTCCGAGATATATTGCCATGCAACTTTCCACCGTTCCGTTATTATGACATGCTTCATCATTGTCATATTGATTGCATGATCATGTAGTTGACATCGTATTTGTGGCAAGGCCACCATTCATAATTCTTCATACATGTCACTCATGCATCATTGCACATCCCGGTACACCGTCGGAGGCATTCACATAGAGTCATATTTTGTTCTAAGTATGGAGTTGCAATTCTTGAGTTGTAAGTAAATAAAGTGTGGCGATCATCATCATTAGAGCATTGTCCCATGTGAGGAAAGGATGATGGAGACTATGATTCCCCCACAAGTCGGGATGAGCCTCCGTCCGAAAAAAGGGAAAGGCCATAAAAAAGAAGAAAGAAGGCCCAAAAAAATGAGAGAAAAAGAGAGAAGGGACAATGCTACTATCCTTTTTCCACACTTGTGCTTCAAAATAGCACCATGTTCTTCATATAGAGAGTCTCCTATGATATCACTTTCATACACTAGTGGGAATTTTTCATTATAGAACTTGGCTTGTATATTCCAATGATGGGCTTCCTCAAAATGCCCTAGGTCTTTGTGAGCAAGAAAGTTGGATGCACACCCACTTAGTTTCTTTTGTTGAGCTTTCATATACTTATAGCTCTAGTGCATCCGTTGCACGGCAATCCCTACTCACTCACATTGATATCTATTGATGTGAGACTATCTTCTCCTTTTTGTCTTCTCCACAACCACAATTCTATTCCACCATAGTGCTATATCCATGGCTCACACTCATATATTGCGTGAAGATTGAAAAAGTTTGAGAACATCAAAAGTATGAAACAATTGCTTGGCTTGTCATCGGGGTTGTGCATGATTTAAATATTTTGTGTGGTGAAGATAGAGCATAGCCAGACTATATGATTTTGTAGGGATAACTTTCTTTGGCCATGTTATTTTGAGAATACATAATTGCTTAGTTAGTATGCTTGAAGTATTATTATTTTTATGTCAATATTAAACATTTATCTTGAATCTTTTGGATCTGAACATTCATGCCACAATAAAGAAATATTACATTGAGAAATATGTTAGAAAGCATTCCACATCAAAAATTCTTCTTTTATCATTTACCTACTCGAGGACGAGGAGGAATTAAGCTTGGGATGCTTGATACATCTCCAACTTATCTATAATTTTTGATTGCTCCATGCTATTATATTATCTATTTTGGATGTCAATGGGCTTTATTTTACACTTTTATATCATTGTTGGGACTAACCTCCTAACCGGAGGCCCAGCCCAAATTGCTATTTTTTGCCTATTTTAGGGTTTTGCTAAAAAGGAATATCAAATGGAGTCCAAATGGAATGAAACCTTCAGGAACGTGATTTTCTCAACAAACGTGATCCAGGAGACTTGGAGTGGGCGTCAAGAAACAAACGAGGAAGCCACGAGGCAGGGGGCGCGCCTACCCCCCTGGGCGCGTCCTCCACCCTCGTGGGACCCTCGTTGCTCCATTGACGTACTTCTTCCTCCTAAATATATCCACGTACCCCCAAACATCTAGGAGAACCACAAAAACCTAATTCCACCGCCACAACCTTTTGTACCCGAGAGATCCCATCTCAGGGCGTTTTCCGGAGCTCCGCCGGAGGGGGCATTGATCACAGAGGGCCTCTACATCAACTCCATGGCCTCTCCGGTGATGTGTGAGTAGTTTACTTCAGACCTACGGGTCCATAGTTATTAGCTAGATGGCTTCTTCTCTCTCTTCCTATCTCAATATAAAGTTCTCCTCGATCTTCTTGGAGATCTGTTCGATGTAATCTTCTTTTGCGGTGTGTTTGTGGAGATCCGATGAATTGTGGGTTTATGATCAAGTTCATCTATGAATAGTATTTGAATCTCCTCTAAATTCTTTTATGTATGATTGGTTTATCTTTGCAAGTCTCTTCGAATTATCAGTTTGGTTTGGCCTACTAGATTGATCTTTCTTGCAATGGGAGAAGTGATTAGCTTTTGGTTCAATCTTGCGATGCTCGATCCCAGTGATAGAAAGGGAAACGACACATATTGTATTGTTTCCATCGAGGATAAAAAGATGGGGTTTATATCATATTGCATGAGTTTATCCCTCTACATCATGTCATCTTCCTTAAAGCATTACTCTATTCTTATGAACTTAATACTCTAGATGCATGCTGGATAGTGGTCGATGTGTGGAGTAATAGTAGTAGATGCAGAATCATTTCGGTCTACTTGTCGCGGACGTGATGCTTGTATACATGATCATACCTACATATTCTCATAACTATGCTCAATTCTATCAATTGCTCGACAGTAATTTGTTTACCCACCATAATACTTATGCTCTTGAGAGAAGCCACTAGTGAAACCTATGGCCCCCGGGTCTATCTTCTATCATATTAATCTTCCAATACTTAGTTATTTCCTTTGCCGTTTATTTTACTTTGCTTCTTTATTTCTCTTTATCATAAAAATACCAAAAATATTATCTTATCATATCTATCAGATCTCACTCTTGTAAGTGACCATGAAGGGATTCCCAACCCCTTTATCGCGTTGGTTGCAAGGTTCTTATTTGTTTGTGTAGGTGCGTGGGACTTGAGCGTGATCTCCTACTGGATTGATACCTTGGTTCTCAAAAACTGAGGGAAATACCTACGCTACTTTGCCGCATCACCCTTTCCTCTTCAAGGGAAAACCAATGCAGTGCTCAAGAGGTAGCACACGCACATGGGTCTAATAGCACGCCTCCCGTACTCAAATAGCTACCCCGCACGGCACCTCCTAGCCAATAAAAAAGGGGACGCGTGGCGATACGTATTCGATTTGTAGAACACCCACGGTTTCAATAATACATGTGTTTCTAATTTTTAACGTGACAACACTTGTTCCAAAATGACTTTGTTGATTTTTAATGTGTGCACCTTCGCAAATCGGACAGAAAAATTACAATAACATGTTGGTGCTAGTCATGACACCATGCCAAGTTTCATGATTTTCTGGCGAGTTTTGGATTTACAGGAATTTTAAAACCAAGTTTCTCGATGTTTTCGGCCGAGTCAAGACGCCCAGATGTTTGAATGCCATTCCCACTTCTTCCATGGGATCTAGAAGTTCACCCAAGTACACATAAATGATTTTCCAACTAACTTTTCGCACTGGAGCATGCGCTTGTACTTCAAATTTGAATTATGTGCATTAAATGTCTGGAAAATCAATTAATGTATAAAAAGGCCAAACGAACCCAGAATAATTCCAAAATTTAGCATGAAACTCCTATTTGGTCCAAGCTGCCTGTGTAAACAAATCAAGGCGGGAGAAGGCAGTGTATGTCATTTCGCACAGAGAGGTGACATGTTCCCTCTCGGAAACATGAGCCTTCTTAAGAGAAGCTCCGGTCTGCAAGAAGCTTATACCAAAGCTTGTCCTAATTTGGCCAAAAAAAATTACCATAGCATGTTGGTTCCATGTCCTGACACCATGCCAAGTTTCATGATTTTCAGGCGTGTTTTGGATTTACAGGAATTAAAAAAAATCAAGTTTCTCATTATTTCTAGCCGAGGCATGACTCCCACATGTTTGAATTCCATTCTCATTTCTTTCATGGGACCTAGAAATTCACCCAAGGACACGCATGTATTTTTTCAACTAACTTTGGTGCACTGGAGCATGTGCTTGTAGTTCAATTTTGAATTTTGCACATTAAATGACCAGAAATTCAATTAATGTATAAAAAAGGCCAAACGAAACCGGAATAATTCCAAAATTTAGCATGATAATTCTATTTGGTCTAATCTGCCTGTGTAAAAAAATGAAGGTAGGAGAAGGTAGTGTATGTCGTTTCGCACATGGAGGTGACACATTCCCTCTCGGAACCACGAGCCTTCTTGAGAGAAGCTCCGGTTTGCAAGAAGCTTATGCCAAAGCTTGTCCCAATTCAGCCAAAAAAATTACCACAACATGTTGGTGCCATGTCATGACACCATGACAAGTTTCATGATATTCAGGCATGTTTTGGATTATATGAATTAAAAAACCAAGATTCTCAACCTTTCCGGCCGAGCCACGACGCCATGTTCGAATTTCATTCCCATTTCTTGCATGGGACCTAGAAATTCACCCAAGGACGCAAATATGATTTTTCAACCAACTTTGGTGCACTGGACATGTGCTTGTAGTTCAAATTTGAATTATGCACATTAAATGACCAGAAATACAATTAATGTATAAAAAAGTCTAAACGAACCTGGAATAATTCCAAATTTTAACACGTCACTCATATAGTTCTATGTTGCCTCTGTAAAAAATCAAGAGGGGAGGCAGCGTGTATCGTTCCGCACACAATGGTGACACGTCCCCCCTCGGGAACCACGAGTCTTCTCGAGAGAAGCTCTGGTTTGCAAGAAGCTTATACCAAAACTTGTCCAAATGCGGCCAATTTTTTTACCACAACATGTTGGTGCCATGAAATCACACCATGCCAAGTTTCATGATCTTCAGGAGAGTTTTGAATTTCCAGGAATTTAAAAACCAAGTTTCTCAATGTTTCCGGTCGAGCCATGACGCCCAGATTTTGAATTTCATTCCCATTCTTGCATGGGACCTATAAATTCGCCCAAAGACACACATGTGATTTTTCAACAAACTTTGGTGCACTTCAGCATGTGCTTGTAGTTCAAATTTGAATTATGCACATTAAATGCCTAGAAACTCAATTAATGCATAAAAATGCCAAACGAACCCGGAATAATTCCAAATTTAAACACGACACTCATGTAGCTGGATGTTCACTGTACATAAATGTTCTAGCAATTCAAACACCATCCTTTCACTCTATAACACCATTTTGTCTTTCAAAACATAATGAAAAACTCAGGTCAACCACAAACAGTTTACTAGAAATAATCATGTGGGATGCGATATAAAATATCTTGGCGCACCGTCTTGTATGGCTTACGCAGGAAGCTTCGTCGTCTACAGTCCACTGTCCGCGCTTGAACCACACTTACGCGCCAGTTTCTCGCGGCACCGAGCGAATTTTTTCTGCCACCGCGGAAATATCTATCTCCCCACCCTCCCTCCCACCAAAAGCCACATTACCACTGTTCCTCCTTGCGTTCCAAGTTCAGACCTTCACTGCTGCTTAGTGGAAGCTCAACCTCCTCGCCGGCGACACTTCTTCTTGCAGCGCCGCCTCCTCACCGGCTACCCTTCTTCTTGCAACGCCGCCTCCTTGCCGGTGACCCTTCTTCTTGCAGCGTCGCCTCCTCGCCGCCGACTCTTCTTCTTGCTGCGCGGCCTCGTCGGTATGGTCAGTTAATCCACACCCCACCCACACAATCCTCCTCCTTCCCTATCCCACATGCCCCAACCGACGACGCGACACCTTCCGCTGAAATCATTGTCCCCATCTTCCAATTAAGCGCCGCCCACAACCATTTTGCATGCCGTATAACATGGAGCTTAGTAGCATCTGGAAACGAAGAAGCAAATCGCGGCCACACGCGTGCACGAGGTCGCTATGGCTGCCATGCGTGCCGACCACTAGATCTTGGAGGAGCCCCTCGTCTTCGAGGCCACTGTCGACACTGCCACACAATTGTTTACTTCAAAATACAATTCATGCTATTTTCTCGAGGCCACCGCCAGTTCCTTCTAGTGATTTGTCCTCTGTAATGTTAATATGCAATCTAATGTACAGTTAACAGTTTGGTCCTCTAAAATGTAATGTTCAGTTAACAGTTTGGTCCTCTGAAATATAATGTTCAGTTAACAGTTTGGTCCAACAATTGCTACATTTTGTAGTACTGTTCTCAAGCATTCTTTGTTTTGTTAACTGTCTTATCTTCTAGTACATGTTTCTATTCTGCAATGTCTTGCTCAGTTAACTGTTTTGGTTCATTTGGTCTGTTGTCCATTTAAGTGTTTGGTTCAATTCTGAAATTTGATTTTCATTTGCTGTGGGTACAGTTTTGTATTGTTATGCATGTGATAAATAAATCGAATTTGGATGTACTCAATACATATTCTACTGATAGTATGGAAACTCTCAGTAGAACCTGATCAAGATCTTCCTTATGAGTGTTGCAGGGCAACAATGGGAGACACTACGGTTTACCATCGAGGTTTTCTCATGCATGGTCCTTTCACTAATAGCACATTATTGCTAGTTGTAGGAAACATTCTAATATTTAGGTTTCTTACAATTTGGTCTCGCACATGTAGGTCCTGTTGTCAGATGGTTAGACCCACTGTTCGACCCATTTTTGCATATGAGGAAATGAGATGTCCATGAATATCAGTCAAGTCAAGAAACTCAGAAATATTGTTAGGATGAAGAAACTTGCGATGAATAACACCAAGATCTTTGTTTGCACAATGAAGAAGACATCAATCAACTATAGGATGGTACTAACTCTTTTACCTTGTTTTTACCCCTTGCGCCATTTCAAAATTTATAACAGCGATTTATGCATATCTTTGTTTTCAATACTTTTCAAAGCAGTTAACCGATGATTACCTCTCAAATGACCTTCATGGTCAAGAGGCGAGGAAGGTATTCATTCAACACCCACAGTACAATATTGAAGTCTTCCTGAAGAGGACGAAGGTTGGGCGGGCAATTATCCATAACCACTGGCCTAAAGTTGCAAGGACATTCAACATCACTGAAGGCTCAATACTTGCCTTCCGCTTCTGCAGTTTCCCAGGTGATATTCATCTATCTATTTACCATGTATGATGCTACCTTCCAAAGGTTTTCGGTGTTGCATGTGAAACTTGGTGTTGTTGTGTAATGGCATAACTGAGTGCCGAAGCTATCTGATTTAATTCGATTCTGAAATCCTAGTTGTTGTTATACAGATATGAAATATCTGGTGTGTTTTATAAGAAATATCAAGTTGATTATGACATGGATTATCAATAATAGGCTAATTACCCTGCTTATTGAGGCTTTCTATTGCAGATAGTTACTGAGACAACACCGTCGGCGATGAACTCAAACAACCGACACAGTTTCTAGAAAGTAGGCGTTTGATCATCTAACAATCACACATGGCTTCCCGCAGAGAATTTTTTGCGTTAGGCCACCTTGCACAAACATTTCCACACAAAAAACTATGTGTGATATACATATGAACGGAAATGTTTTTCTAGGATTCACCGTGTGGGGTGTACATACGAACAGAAATGATTGGTTTTCCATGCCTCGCCAGATCGCACACAAGCTCATTTTCCCCAGCCTGTGTGCCAGGAGGGCCTATCCCCGACGGTTTCTAGGTTGTCTGGGAAGGACCCCCCTATCGCCCATACTCAGTTGGCGACGGTTCCAACCGTCGTCACGGAAAGGGATTAAAAACCGTTTGTATAGCAGGTCTCTGCACTAGTGCCAGCTCAATACTAGAATGAAATATGACATCAAGGGAGGCCGCGGTGGTTAGGTTTCTAAAATATTCCGAGATGTATCACCATCTCGTAGTAAGAACGGAAATAATTTTAATTTGACAATATCATTGTCCACATTTTTTTCTTCTGCATGTCACACAATTCAACGAAAGTGTTCAGCTGGGACGCGACATCATCATTAGGACTAGATAAAAGTTGTTCTTTCATAACGAGGTTTAATAGAGAGGCACTAATATCACAAGACTCCGGACTAGTGGTGGGTGGAGCAATTGGAGTACTAATAAAATCATTATTATTAGTATTAGAAAATTCATATAATTTTGTATTTTCTTGAGACATCATGACTACGCAAACGAGTTAACACGCAAACAAAAGGCAAACAAGGAAAAGGCAAAAAAACATTTTTGTATTTTGTGAAAACATTTAGAATAGGGGGAGATGAAAATGATAGGCAAATGGCAAAGAATGTAAATGCAAGGAGATGAAAGTTTATGCGAAGGTACTTGATAGATGTTGATGATGTCTCCCCGGCAACGGTGCGAGAAATTCTTCCTGCTAGTTGTAAGTTGCGTTGGGATTTCCTCGAAGAGGAGAGGATGATGAAGTACATTAGAGATAAGTATTTCCCTCGGTTAAGAACCAAGGTTATCAATCCAGTAGGAGAACCATGGAATACCTCATTAACAGTACCTACACACAAGATAACAAATCCTTACACTCAACGCGAACAAGGGGTTGTCAATGCCTCGGCGGTTACTTGCAAGATTAAATTGTATGGTGATAAATAGATAGATCGAACAAAATACAAAATAAATAAATAAATAAAAATTGCAGCAAGGTATTTTTTAGTTTTAATATATTATAAAAAGTAGACCCAGGGGCCATACTTTTCACTAGTGGCTTTTCTCTTGAAAATAGCATACGGTGGGTAAACAAATTATTGTAGGGCAATTGATAGAAAAGCAAAAAAATATGACGATATACAAGGTAACGATCATGTATATAGGCATCACGTCCGAGACAAGTAGACCGAAACTATTCTGCATCTACTACTATTACTCCACACATCGACCACTATCCAACATGCATCTAGAGTATTAAGTTCATAAAAAACAGAGTAACGCCTTAAGCAGGATGACATGATGTACACAAAGTAAACTCACGTATGAATAAACCCCATATTTTTATCCTTAATAGCAAAAATACAATATGTGTCATGTCTGTTTCTGTCACTGGCATTGAGCACAACAAGATCAAACCCATTACAAAGCACCTCTCCCATTGCAAGATAAATCAATCTAGTTGGCCAAACCAAAGCAATAGATCAGAGAGAAATACGAAGCTATAACAATCATGCATAAAAGATTTTAGAGAAAACTCAAATAATATTCATGGATATATCTGATCATAAACTCGTAATTCATCGGATCCCAACAAACACACTACAAAAAGTCATTGAGGGAGTCCTGGATTAGGGGGTCCCCGGGCATCCGGGCTATGTGACATTGTTGGTGTACAAAAGTAGGGGCTCTCCTTTTGCACCCTTTTACTTGTGCACGGGCAGTCAGAGCCGCGCCCACAGCTGCACTGAGCACGGTAGAGGAGGGATGCCGGAGTGCAAGACAGCCAGAGCAATGCCAAGACCAGGGGCGCAAAGAGAGCAAGAGGGCGAGGTGTACTGCCCCGGCAAGACTCTTGCCAGGGTGGCTTCCGCAGCCCTGGCAAGATCCTTGCCAGGGCAACTTGCCTGATGCCAGCAGAGTATGCCACCCTTGAGCCCAAGGGTTTTCGACGCCATCGGCCGCTTAAAAACCAAGGCTCGGGAGGCACCTCCATTGTGGCATGCAGATCTTTGTAGACATCATAAATACGCAAGATCCGATGAAAACCAGAAGACGACTATCCTTGGTGAGATCCTTGCTAAGGAAATCCACACGACCCCCGGCAAGATCCTTGTCGGGGACGACTGCGGGCCACGGAAAGACCCTTGTCGGGCCTCCGGCAAGACCCTTGCTGAGGACATCTGTGGGGCCTCAGCTAGGCCCACATCTGCCATTACTCCATCGCCGCTCCCATGCAGCTGCTAGCTCAACCAGTTGGGCAGGCGTCTACATGGTAGCGTGCGGTCTCCACACCGACTCACCAAGCACCTGTGTGGTGGCATGCAGATCTTCGTGAAGACTCTGCCATCACGCCAGCCCAGCAGCCAGCCACGTGGCCCTACAACGCCTCGTCAGCTCGGACGCGCGTCGGAGCCAGGCAAGACGGCGACAGCTGGGACGAGCTTCCTTGCCGTCCCCAATAAAGCAAGAGGGGCACGTCGGCGGCGCATTAAATGTGTTTGTCCGACGGTGCCAGAGGATAGACTCAGCCGCGATGCACCTTTCCACCTCCTGTGTGCCACTGTGGTGACCTCCTCTTGTCTATAAAAGGAGGCCCGAGGCATACTAGAGAGGGATTCGCATCTTTGGAACTAGAGAGACACCGTAGCTAGTTCAAGAACTCAGGAACACTCAAATATACATCAAAGCAGGACTAGGGTATTACGTGTCTCCACGGCCCGAACCTGCGTAAATTATCCTTGTGTTGACCGCCAGACCCGCTCTTTGCACAACCCCGCGCCCGCCTACCGTAGAAGGGATCCCAGTGACCCCATAGGTGTCGTTTCCCACAGACATCTCCGGCGCGCAAGGTCCGGGGTGTGCAGTTGTGGAAATCTGGTCTGGTTGAAGCAGCAGCTTCATCGTGGTTGTCACTTCAAAGAAGAAGACGAGCGAACAAGTGGCGTCCTCGGTGGACGAAGTGAACGCTCAAGCAGCGGCAGAAAAGCTAAGTCATGCAAAACATTGAGTAATTCCTTTTATATATATGGTTATCGTCCTCGACGATCTTGCCCTGTGTAAGGAAAACCTGCAACAATGGGGCCCTGCCACTATTGGCAACGCCCTCGTTCTGTTTCGAGTCCGCTCAACAGTTCGAGCGGCTGCGTCAAGAACGGCAGGGTGACTTTCTGCGATTGGCAACGCTCTCGTTGTGTCTCGAGTCCGCTCGACAGCTCGAGCGGCCGCGTTAAGACTAGTGAGGTGGTTTGCCTGGTAGCAAGCATACCCGGCAGGCCATTGAGGATCCGTCCTCAAGGCGCCGCAGCCTGGGTTTCCACGCCGGCAAGCCTACCCGATTAACGTAGGGTGGACATACAAAGGGAGATCGAACGGGAAAATAACATGCACCATTTCCAAAGCACTGTAGAGTTATATTACATCATTTGTTGCTATGGTTCTAACTAAAGATAAAAATTGTCTTGGTCATGAACCTTCAGTGGCGATAAGAAACGGGGTGCCTAGTCCCGGCGCTGGCCTTCTATCCTCCGAACTTCGTCGATGCGTCTAAGGATAGCTCGATATGCTCCTCGAGCGGCGCGAGGTCCACGCCCTCTGGCAAGCTATCTAGTGCAGCTTCAAAGTCGAGGTCAGGGTTCCAGTACGCCACCTTGGTGAGGACCTTGGTCATGGCACCCCCGGAAAAGCCTCCGGGCCTCCTCGGCCAGAGAGGCCGCCCTGTTGGAGCGGATCCACTCCAGGGCCTCGAGAACACCCTCGAAGAATAGAGTTAGCCTGGCATTAGGACACACGTTCGGCTCTGGGGCATATCTCAAGTTTGGCATCCCCATGGTAGCTAGCTGCGTGGTGATCCTGTCGGCAACATTGGCGAGGCGGCTGATCCAGAGCTTCTCGCCTGCCATGAAATCCACGTGGCTGACGGCGTCATTCTTCCGCAGCTGCCTCTCGTCCTCCAGATTCTTGGTCAGGGTCTCCTCCCGGGCCCTGACCACCGAGAGCGTCCCATGAAGACCCTCCAGCTTCAGCTTCAGGTCCTTGATGGACTTGTTGGCCGTGGAGAGTAGCTCGACCTTGTTGAGGACTGCGACCTACGCGTCATCCAAGGCGCCCTTGGTCACGTACCTCTCCCCCGTCAGCTCCTGGATCTGCTTCTTCAGCCCGTCCCGCTCCACCTCCAGCTTGTTCACCTTGCCGGCATGGACCTGGGCCTGAGGATTGAGGGCCTCCTCGTGCCTCTGCTCCAGTTCCTGGGTCCGCTGCATGACAAGCTCCTTGACCTCCTCGTCCTTGCCGCAGAGTGTCGCGGCGAGTTTCTCCTCGTGAGTGGCAAGGTCCTCCTCATGGGTGTTCAGCTCGGCCTGGTGCTGACGCCGAGCGGCCTCCACCTTGGCGTCCTGTTGACTCGCCACCTCCTAGGCCTTCTCGATATTGTCCTGCTTCATGACAAGCTCTAGCTTGCCCCCGGCCAGTAGATCCTGGGCCGTCTTCAGTTCCTCACAGGCCAGGCGGAACCAAGCCGGTGTTTCGGTGACGCGCCCCTCGAGGTCTGCCTCCGCCTTGTCCACCGCTGCCATCCTGGAC
Source organism: Triticum dicoccoides (assembly GCF_002162155.2). Taxonomy (NCBI): domain Eukaryota; kingdom Viridiplantae; phylum Streptophyta; class Magnoliopsida; order Poales; family Poaceae; genus Triticum; species Triticum dicoccoides. The sequence goes on along the minus strand of NC_041388.1, from coordinate 201,541,226 downwards.
TTGGCCTTGTCCAGGCGGGCACGTTGAAGCGCCTGAAGCTTGTGGAAGTTGGCGCTCATGCTCTGGAGGAGCAGCTCTTCCTAGGAACTGCCACCACCGACGCTCGGTTCGTCAACGACCTCGAGCCCGGCGGTGGCAAGCACCTCATCGTCGAATACCTCCCCCTCGGCAGGCGCCCTGGTGCTTGCCGTCCATGGGAGGTGGATGAACAGGTCGTCGCTCACCTTCAGATACTTGCCCGAGCCAGAGGCGTCGGAGGAGGAAGGATGGTCATCAACCACCTCCTCCTCGGCAGAGGCCTTGCTGGCCTCCCTGGCAGGCCCCTTGTCGGCCTCCTTGGTAGCAGCCTTGTCGGTCTCCTTGGTAGGCCCCTTGACGGCATCCTCAGCGACCTCCTTGGTGGCCTCCTCGGCGGCGATCTCGTCGGCCTCGGTCGCGACATCCCTGGCGACCTCCTCGATGATAGTGTCCATGTCCTCCCTGTCCACCGAGGAAGGATCTGGATACAGACAAGGAGAATGAGGCGAAGTCAAGATCAAAATTCAAAAGAAGAAAAACGAGTGGGAACATGAGGCAAACAACTCACCCGTGCAAAGACATCCGGTGCCGGGATGGAGCCGCCGGCGCCCGGGATCGCCTCCTCCTCCTCCTCCGTGCACATGGGCTCAGTGCTTGGCACCCTGGCCGAGGACGCCCCTGGGGGCAGCGTGGTTGACGGAGGCGATGTGTTGGGGGTGGCCCTCAGTGGCTCCTCCTGCTACCGTCCTCCTCCTGCAACCACGGCATGGTCAGCACCAAAAATCATGTTCCAGCACATGTCGATGGGGAGTGAGTGATGAACGCACGCTGGGGCCTGCGTCGGGGGCTGCTATCCGGGCTGCTCTCCACCACCAACGGCATACTGGAGGTGCACACCAGGGGCTGGCCGCCCGTCGAGGCCCTGTCCCTCTTCGCCAGCCTCTGGGCCAGCGTCTCCATATCCATGTGAAGATGATGACAAGTCAAGAAAAGCGGCACGGTCTGAGGGGATGGAGATGACAAAAGACCAGATACTTACTCATCCTCCACCTCCTCTTCCGTTGCCTTCCTCTTCCTCCTCGGGCTAAGGGACCCGAGGTCGAAGATGAGCTCCGTGTCATCGTCTACGAGAGGAGGGGAAGCGGGTGCAGTCCGAGGACGCTTGGACGAAGAAGAGGCAGTCGCTTTGTTCTTCGCCACCGTAGCCTTCACCGCCTTACCCACCGCCACGGCCCTCATCTGGCGCATGGACACCTCCTGTGGTTCTTGCGGTTGTGCGGCCCTGCTGGGCCGGACCGGCTCACCAGAGGTGGCCCGCCGCAGGACACACCCTCTCACCATGGCAGGGGGCTCGACAGCTTCGACCTCCTCCCTAGACGACTCATCGACCTCATCTTCAATGAGAGGGGCCTCGGTGCCAATGATGCTGGCCTCCCCAGCGGATTCCGCCCACTGGGCGAGCTCCTTCTCCTCCACGTCCACCGCGGCCTCCTCTTCCACACCGCTAGCATTGCCGGCCTCCCTGGTGAGCTTCGCCTCCGCCGCCCTGGCGACGATATAGTCCAGCTCCGCTTGGGTAGTGTCCTGGATGACCAGCGGCTCTTCACGGACGTACTTCTCCGACAGGGTGTCGAAGAACTTCTGCACCTGGCCCGCCTCCGGCTCGACCCAATTTGGGTCAAGGCCGTGCGCATTATAGTCCGGCATCATGGCGATGATATCGGTTTGGCGGGAGTTGTTGCTTAGCGGGACCACCCTGGCCGGCAACCCGAACAGGGGCCCCTTGGTGACCTTGCCGGCCTTCGCGAACTTGCCGGTCCTCACAGCCCTATCGTCGCGGTTCACATCGAGCTAAAAAAGACGCTGGTAGAAGTGGGTGTGCTCCATCACCATGAGGTTGTGGTTCAGGCCGGGGCGGAGCCGCATTATGTCAGCTGAATTTCTGAAGAGCCAGGCCGGCATTCCCTTGTTATGCAGTGGAGCGATGCGGCGGCAGATGATATCCACCCCAATCATCTCCAGGGTGAGCCCGGCAACAGTGAGGCGATGGATTCTAGTGATGGCGACCGTGAGCTTCCCATCTTGGGGGTCGACATCGCCCCAGTCGTCTCTGCGAACCGGCGGCCTCTAGCGAACCTGGCAAAATTCCTGAGGGTCCTCCTCCTGAATCCTACACCACTGGCTCCGCCACTCCTCCCACCTCTCCTATTGAGCACCCTCTGGATACGTCCCCTTCTGCAGGGTCCTTGGGATCCAGGCGACACAACCGGAAATGGCGCCTCCCCTCTGGATCCGAGGATAGAAGTAGTGGCGGAAAAGCGCCATGTTGGGATGCACTCCAGCGAATCCCTCACAGAGATGGGGAAAAAGGGCCATGCACGTCACAGGATTCGGGGTGAAATCCAGAAGGTGGAAGTCGTAGATGTGCATGACATTGTTGAAGAAATCGGAGAGAGGGGGCAAAGGCCACAGGAAAAGTAGTCGACGAAGAACGGGTACCGATTCGGGCCGGTGTTGGCACAATCAGTGGGGATGATGCGCGTGGCCGGATGCCCTATCGTCTCCCCCCCCCCGTCTTGCACCCCCACAGGGGCTTGAAGTTGTCTCGGAGGTGGATTGCGTCCCCGTCGAGGGGAAGTAGGCAAGCTGCGTCCGCCGCGCCACCGACTCACTCTCCGGCCGCTCCGTCCCCCCGGTGTCTTTGGCCACTCTTTTTCCTTTGCTGGTTTTGGGTGCCATGGAGGCTGCGAGAGGTGAAGGAGGAAGGGAAGCAAAAACGCGGTGGCGCAGAGCGAGAGCAAGGGCTTGAGGAGGAAGGAGGGGGCGGCGGTTCCGAGATTGGAGAAGGCATAGAGGGTAAATGAGCAGTGTGCCCGCGGTTATTCCTTTTACGGGGAAGGCACGGGTCGCCCCTTTACCATCTACCACGATGTGACGCATGCGTGCGGAAACTGCCCTACACATGACCCCCCACGTCGCACGTTCAATGTGGGCCGTGGGGAAGCGAGGCGGACGGAGAAGTTACTGCAGTAAAACCCCGCCCCGCCTGCCCGTGCACAGTTCTGGGCCTAGCCCAACAACGCGCCGCGCTTATGTGTGGCCCAGGCCCAGGCCCAGGGGATCCTATCGGAGTACAAAAGTAGGGGCTCTACTTTTGCACCCCTTTAGTTGTGCACGGGCAGTCCGAGCCGCGCCCACGGCCGCACTGAGCAAGGCAGAGGAGGGATGCCGGAGTGCAAGACAGCCAGAGCAACGCCATGACCAGGGGCGCAAAGAGAGCAAGAGGGCGAGGTGGACTACCCCGGCAAGACTCTTGCCGGGGTGGCTTCTGTAGCCCTGGCAATATCCTTGCCGGGGCAACTTGCCTGACGCCAGCAGAGCACGCCACCCTTGAGCTCAAGGGTTTCCGACGCCATCAGCCGCTTCAAAACCAAGGCTCGGGAGGCACCTCCATGGTGGCATGCAGATCTTTCTAGAGATCATAAATACGCAAGATCCTTGCCAAGGAAATCCCCGAGACCCCCGGCAAGATCCTTGCCGGGGACAACCGCAGTGCCATGGCAAGACCCTTGCCAGGCCCATGGCAAGACCCTTGCTGAGGACATCTCCAGGGCCGCAGCCAGGCCCATGTCTGCCAAGACTCCATCGCCGTTCCCATGCAGCTGCTAGATCAACCAATTGGGCAGGCGTCTGCATGGCAGCGTGCGGCCTCCTCACCGACTCTGCAAGCACCTGCGTGGTGGCATGCAGATCTTCGTGAAGACTCCGCCATCACACCAGCCCAGCAGCCAGCCAATGTGGCGCTACAACGCCTCGTCAGCTCAGCCGCGCGTCGGATCCAGGCGAGGCGGGGGCATCTAGGACGAGCTTCCTTGCCGTCCCTGATAAAGCAAGAGGGGCACGTCGGCACTGCATTAAATGCATTTGTCCGACGGTGCCAGAGGATAGACTCAGCCACGATGCACCTTTCCACCTGCTGTGTGCCACTGTGGCGACCCCCTTTTGTCTATAAAAGGAGGCCCGAGGCATACTGGAGAGCGATTCGGATCTTTGGAACTAGAGAGACACCATAGCTAGTTCGAGAACTCAAGGACACTCAAATATACATCAAAGTACGGCTAGGGTATTACGCGCCTCCGCGGCCCGAACCTGGGTAAATGATTCTTGTGCTGACCGCCAGACCCACTCTTTGCACAACCCCGCGCCCGCCAACCGTAGAAGGGATCCCAGTGACCCCATAGGTGTCGTTTCCCACCGACAGACATGGGCCGGACTGATGGTCCATGAAGATACATGATAGAGGGCCTTTCCCCATGTCCGGATGGGACTCTCCTTTGCGTGGATGGCAAGCTTGGCATTCATATGAAGATTCATTTCTCTCTAAACCGACTCTGTACGACTCTAGGCCCCTCAGGTGTCTATATAAACCAGAGGGTTTAGTCCGTAGGGGCAATCATAATCATATAGGCTAGACATCTAGGGTTTAGCCATTACGATCTCGAGGTAGATCAACTCTTGTAACCCCTATACTCATCAAAGTCAATCAAGGAGGAAGTAGGGTATTACCTTCATTAAGAGGGCCCAAACCTCGATAAATATCGTGTCCCTTGTCTCTTGTTACCATCGATCCTCAGACGCACACTTGGGGACCCCCTACTCGAGATTGGCCGGTTATTTACACCGACATTGGTGCTCTCATTGAGAGTTCCACTGTGCCATCGACAGAAGGTTCGATGGCCAGTTTGATCATCTACAATGATGCTATTTTGGAGTAGACTTTCCTCCCCGGCCAAATTTTCGTATTCGATGGCTTTGCACTACATGCCAACTCGAACAGATCGACAGCTACGCCCTAGTCATTAGATCAGTTTCGGTAACCTAAACTATGTCGCTGATATCTGAGGAGACTTGATCTTCGAAGGGTTCGTGGCCCTAACCGTCACTCTAGACTTAGATCCGGAGCAAACCATCAGGTCCGAAGATGGGAGTGTGAAGCCCACCGGACTCTCCCACACAAATCACATTATCGAGGATCTAGAGGCGATCATGTCCACGGAGAACTCGGAATCAGCCCAGGTTCCCCCTACCATTGAAAGGCTGGACTCGCCCCCGGACTCTATATCCGAGCTCTCGAAGTCCGTGCCAAATAAGCAAGCCAGGAGGCTTGCACCCCGGCCAGCCCCGCGGACTCTCGCTTCCATGTCCAAACCTCACTCTTAAACAAGGACCTAGAGTTAATGCGATCCCTCGCTATTACAGAGGAATCACTTCCAAACTGCGCGCAACCCGGACTAGGGGCTGAGAGCGGGGAATTTTACGTCCCAGTCAGCACCCACTTCATAGCCACTGTCGTAGACTTAACTGACATGCTAGATTACGCCTCCGAAGACATCGACGCATGGACAACTATGCCAGAGACGAACAAGGCCAACACCCGACGATTACTAGACGTTGGACGACCGCCTCCACATACGATGTATACATGGTGGACACACCCAAAGAGGATGACGATGCAATCAGGAAAGATCCGGTGGGGGACAAACCTGATGAGGCACCACTGAAATGTCGATGTCATCGACGCCGTGCAAAATTGTGTCGTGGCAAAGATAGTAATATCGGAACCGGAGATGATAACACTCCGGAGGGTGCCGAAGAGCCCGAAGCCGCCATTGAGCTGACATCCCAAAAAGACGATTTGGGAGAGGGGCAAGTCAACCCCGACGATCCAGTCGGGAATGAGGACTCAGAAGATAGTAATTATCTACCGCTCTCCGAAGACGATGTGAGCCTCGACGGTGAAGACTTCGTCATGCTAGAGGAACCACTCGAGCAAGAGCGCTTTAAGTGCCAGCTAATCGCCACTGCTAGATGTCTAAAAAAGTAGCAGGAGCGGCTCCAAGTCGAACATGATACACTCAACGACAGGTGGACCCAAGTCCTAGCCGCCGAAGAGTATGTCCTTCAACGCCCAACAAAGAGTTATCCAAAGCGTCGACTACTACCACAATTTGACGATGAAGCCCTCAAGCCCATACCATCAAGACATGACCATGCCTATGAACTAGACCGGCCACCACGTGGGCGAGATAAAGCAGCCACCTACGCGGAACACCAACCCACACGAACTCGCCGTAAAGGTAGAGAGACAGCGGCTCCAGGGCACACCTACGACCTTTGTCAACACCTGAATAATAGAGCAGGCCAAACAATATCAATCTATGGATCAAAGGGGTGTGCCCCAACACGGGAAGACGAGCATCGAGCTTGGCCTGACAGGCATAACCTCACCAAGCCCAAAAACCGCATACGGACTTCATCTGAATTGCATTGTGACGTCGCCCGGTATAGAGGCGCCGCACACCACTTATGCTTCACCGATGAGGTGATGGAGCATGAGTCCCCAGAAGGGTTTAAACCCGTGAACATTGAATCATACGATGGAACGACGGATCCCGCAGTATGGATTGAAGATTTCCTTTTCCATATCCACATGGCCCGCGGTGATGATCTCCGTGCCATCAAGTACCGCCCCCCCCTAAAACTCAAGGGACCAGCATGGCACTGGTTAAACAGCCTACTAGAAAACTCTATTGGTAGCTGGGAAGATTTGGAAGATGCCTTTAGAGACAACTTCCAATGTACCTATGTTCGGCCTCCAGATGCCGATGACCTTAGTCACATTATCCAACAACCCGGAGAGTCAGGTCGGAAACTCTGGACCAGGTTCTTAAGTAAAAAGAACCAAATTGTCGATTTTCCGGACGTCGAAGCCCTCGCAGCCTTTAAACACATGATACGGGACGAATGGCTCGCCAGACACCTCGGCCAAGAAAAACTGAAGTCCATGGCATCCCTTACCACACTCATGACCCACTTTTGCACGGGAGAAGACAACTGGCTCGCTCATAGAAGCAATAGCACCAGCGACCCTGGAACCTTCGAAGCCAGAGACGGCAACAGCAAGCCACGACACAACAAACACAAGAGTTGAAGCAACAACAAAGATACCGAAGATACAGCGGTTAACGCCGGATTCAGTGGCTCTAAACCCAGTCAGTGGAAGAAGCCATTTAAAGAAACAAAGATGGTCCATCCAGTTTGGGTAGAATAATCGATAGGCCTTGCCAGATTCATGGCACCCCTGAGAAGCCAGCCAATCATACCAACATAAATTGTTGGGTCTTTAAGTAGGCAGGTAAGCTAAACACCAAACATAAGGGGAAAGGGCCGCCCAACGAGGACTACGATGAAGAGCCTCGCACACCGAACATAGGGGGACAGAAGAAATTTCCCCCCGAGGTCAAAACGGTGAATATGATCTACGTTACTCATATCCCTAAGCGGGAACGCAAGCGCGCATTAAGGGACGTCTATGCCATAGAGACAGTCGCCCCAAAATTTAACCCATGGTCAGCCTACCCGATCACTTTCCATTGCAGAGACCATCCGACCAGTATCCATCATCGAGGTTTGGTCGCATTGGTCGCCGATCCAATTATCGATGGATTCCACCTCACGCGAGTCCTTGTGGACGGTGGCGGCAGTCTTAACCTGCTTTATCAGGAGACTTTCCGTAAAATGGGTATTGATCCATCAAGAATCAAGCCCACTAAAACCACCTTTAAAGGAGTAATACCCGGCGTAGAGGCCTGTTAAACAGGATCCATAACGCGCTCATGCATTGCTCAGACGAACCGCCTTCGCCCGTTTCAATGCAGTCCTGCACTACGCTTATCTAAAGCTCAAAATGCCTAGACCATGTGGCGTTATAACAGTCGATGGAAACATGGAGCGCTCCCTCCGTATGGAGGAGCATACCACGACCCTCACAGCCGAAGTACAGGGTGGCCTCATTAAGCCGAATACTACATCAGCAGTCAAGTGCCCGGACACTGTCAAATGAGTCCGGTCTACCCTGCAGAAGGGAAGTCCGTCTCGCCCAGAGCTAGACTAGCAATTCAGCCTCCGTCAAAACCCCAACCTGATAGCAGCATACGTACCGTGCATACATAATTACACACTAAAGATACCATAGGCTAGGGCAGAGGCCTACCAAAAATAAGGTCCACAATACGTTTCGACCCTATTCGGACCCTCATATTCTTCCTTTTCTTTTTTTTATTTTTCAGGTTCTTTACAACCCACATCACTTTTCGATGGTACCCAGGGCCTTTCTTCCCGGCCCCTTATGTATACTCATTCGTTTATCCTCTCAAAGGATCACACACCAAGGCGACAAGCAGCGCAGATGTGCAGCAGAGTATCCAAAGGATCATCAAGATCATCTTCCCCTTTTCAAGACCTGTATACTGCTCTCCCTTGTGCCCGACATGTAAAATAGCCTAGATGCTTATCGCATCCTCTGTAAAAATACGTTTTGACGTATCAATCAGACTGTAATGGAAACAGTTTCGCCCAACTATGTTCGGTATTGGCTTATTTCCTAATCTATATTCCCTCTTCATGTCAGATTGTTGTATGTACCTCGGCATGGTTCAAATCTCCAGGGGCTTTATCCAGCCACGCATATTTTTCAAACAAAATAAGTCTAAACACTTTTATAGTATGCTTCGGCGTCCCGAATATGGCACTATATGCATCGGCTTCGAATCACGTCTTTGGTCAATTGTTGGGTTTCCCTGCTCCTATGATTACCACCTTACGTTCCGCTTGTTCGGCTAAGGTAGTAAAGGGAGAACTACTGCGATTGTGTTTCTGATTCATCCGGTCAAATACCTCAGTAGAGAAAGCCGAAAACTGACTGTCATGATGCGGCGAGAGCTGGTCAGCAATTCGACGACCGACTAAATCTCTAGTGATTTCTTCCGTATTACATGAAGGACTGGGTCTTTCTAGTCACGTGCTTAAGCCATCCAAGTTCGGATAGCCGCACATGCACCAGGGGCTATCTCCCAGTCCCATTGTAAAACTCCTATGGCTAAGTGAGAGTAATAAAGCCGCATAGTTCGATTGCCTGGTTTGCCGCACTAACACCTTCTTCACGGACCAAGACATTGGGTCAAATATGGTTGTGTGCTACCCCGAACACCCTCGTAGTATCTACGTGGGGACTGAAGCCGACGGCTAGCAAACTCTCATGGGTAAAACCAGCCGCACAGGAGGACAAACACTTTAAAATAAAGAGCATAAGTATATTACAAAGCTTTGGCTCATACAACGCATGGGCAGTCCAGATACATTCACTCGCATATGATGTCCTTTGAGCACTGGCCCTGTATCAAGCGGGCACCCTCAAGGACGTCTTCAAAATAGCGCTCAAGCGTGCGATGATCCTTGCCTCTGGGCGGACCCTCAACCGCCATGATGGCGGCCTTCATTTTCACCCAGTGCATCTTGACACGGGCAAAGGCCAGTCGCGCACCTTATATACATGACAACCGCTTGACCGCATCAATACGGGGCAACGCGTCAACAAGTCACTGCTCCAGGCCAAAATAGCTGCCGGGGACGGGTTCGCTCGGCCATAGCCGGACTATGACTTCCCTCATGGCCAATCCAGACATCCTATCCAGCTCGGACCACTACGCCATCTGGTCATTCAACAGTGCTGGACGCTCCTGCACCACGAACTGTGACCAGAATAGCTTCTCTGTCGTGTACCCCTCCTTGGCCCGGAAGAACTGCACAGCATGGGTGGCACTCTTTGGAAGATCCACAAAGGCATCTGGAGCAATCCATAGTCGAGTGAGCAAGACATACTTCTCATTGCCGAATTTACTCTATAAAAGAAAAGACTTACCAGCCGCTATTTGTTTGGCCTCCTTCATCTCTTCACGCACTACTCGGGATTCGGCCCGCGTTTCCTCGGCCTCCCTAAGAGCCTTGGCAAGGTCGGCCGCCTGGGCTGCATTCTTCTCCTCTAGGGACTCACACTTTTTGGCGGCGTCCTTGAGCGCCTGCTCCACTTCGATCACCTGCTCCTCGTATTGGCAGTGGACGACCTGCTCAGACTTCATGACCTCGGCCGCTTTATCAGCGGCTGCTTTGTTCAATCTCACCTGATCCTTGGCCTGGGCAAGCTCATGCCTGAGGGCCACGACCGTAGAAGCACTGCCTTCAATCATACACATAGTAGCACACAAGCTTTGACTCAAGATATGCATATTAATACAGGCATGAACGGAATATTCTGAAACATACCTTGGGCTTCATCAAGTTTTTTATTGATATAGACGAGAGCCTCATCGGCTAGCCCCAGCTTACGGCTGTGCTCGGATACTTCGGCAGCATAGGTGGTTGCCGCTAACAGTGAAGCCTGCTTCTCAACCTAGAAAAGTACATTATCTCCTGCAATATTATCGATCCTTTGTTCACCCTTTTTCAAAAGACGACCAGAGTCTCAGGGGCTACTATCTATACACATGCATCTTTTCATATGAAAAGCGGTCAGGAATATTACATCGCATAACTCGAAGCCTGTTAGCAGGCTACTGACGGCCTCGTTCAGCCCGCTCTTGGTAGACAGAACCTTTTTAATCACCACACCCATCAGAGTGTGGTGCTCCTCCATGACGGAAGCACGTTGCAGTGCCTCCATCAGTGTGTTCGGCTCCTCCAGATTAGTGGAGCTTGCCACGGAAGTTTGCACTCCCCCCTCCCTTGCGGGGGTCACCTATTCGATTCCGGAGCCACTTGGGTGCCCGGAATAGTGTTCAGCTTGGGGCCGGACTGGTCAAGGCCATCGTCGTTAGTCTCCGTGGGGATTGCTCCACCCATGTTTTCGGCAGCCAAGGCGTTAACCTCTGGTGCCGCTTCGAGGGCCTTCCGTACCACCCCGTGGCCCGGAGAGGCCCTTCAGGACAACACTTTGGTATCGTCCGTGGTGATAGGTGGGGAGGCTTGCGAGGGAGACTCTCTCTCCATCATCCCCGGTTGCAAAGAATTCCCCTCTAATGATTGTTGGGGGAGATCGCAGGCCGGACTACACCATATAACACGTTAAATTACAGTTATAAAGATTGGGCGTATGAAAGGCACCGTCATACAATTTCGATGCGGCAAGGGGCTTTGCCCTGGGGCTCCACATGGGAATGGCGTCAGCATCCGAATATGAGCCATCCAGAAGGGATATCTTCCCCCTCCTGGGCGCCTCCGCTTCTGGATCTATAGAGGTCGCCCTCTTCTTCCTTCTCCCCTTAGGGGGAGAATCGTTCTTTGCCTTCTCCTCCTCCTCTTCATCTTCATATTCCTCATGGGAGGAGTGAGTTTCGGTCTCTCCTGACACTGCGTCCGAAGTACCCTCTCGGCGAAGGCCACCTTTGGCCTCCTTGCTCTCTTTCTTGGCCTTTTTCTCCAGCGCCTGATAGGGCGCCGGAACCAGCATCTTCATTAATAGAGGATCAGTTGGGTTCTGGGGGAGAGGGGCTGGACACCTGATCCGCTCCGCCTTCTTTGTCCAGCCCAGTTATAAGGAAAAAGTCTCAGTACACCCCTTGCTTGATTAAGGAACTGAGTTGTGTTCGGACATATGGCACTTACCGGAGAAGCCGGATGATTGCAGTAAAGGCCGATGTCTTCGGACATTTGTGGCCACGACTTTTAAGTCTTGAAGCGCAGCTTCCACATTGCTTGGTGCATCATGCCAAAGAATCGTTGCAGGGTCCGCGGCCCTTCCGGATTGAACTCCCATATGCATAGAGACCGGCAATGGCAGGGAAGGGTTCGGCGGATGAGCATCATCTGGGCCACATTAGTGAGCCTGGTGCCCTTCTCTATGATACTTTTGATGTGCTTTTGCAGCCTCAACACCTCGTCAGATGATCCCCAGTCTAGACCCTTGTTGTTCCATGACGCGAGCCACGGTCGGAGTGTGGATCTGAAAGCAGGAGCAGCCACCCACTTGGTGCCGCGAGGTTCGGTGATGTAGAACCACTCCTGCTGCCACGTCTTGACGGTCTCCACGAAAACCCCTCTAGGCTAGGTGACGTTGGGGAGTTTGCTCACCATGGCGCCGCCGCAATCCGCGTGCTCTCCGTCGACCACCTTCGGCTTCACGTTGAAAGCCTTGAGCCACAAGCCAAAGTGTGGGGGGATGTGGAGGAATGCTTCACACACGACGGTGAATGCCGAGATGTGGAGGATGGAGTTTGGGGCTAGATCATGGAAATCTAGCCCGCAATAGAACATGAGACCTCGAACAAAGGGGTCGAGGGGAAACCCTAGCCCGCGGAGAAAATGAGGGAGGAACACAACCCTCTCACCGGGCTCTGGTGTAACGCCTCGGACACAGCCGCCGGTGGTCGTTACTCCTGGCGGGATCTAGACTGGCCCATAGATCAATACTAGTCTTTTCTGCGCACTTTGTCCTCACTCGTGCACACCCGAGAGAAACTTCCCGACCGGTCACCCATCCTGACACTACTCCAAGCTGAGCACGCTTAACTTTGGAGTTCTGTCCGAATGTGCTCCCGGAAAAGAAGGAATTCCTTATTGATATGAGTAGTCTATCATCCCTAAATAAGCCAGGCCATCACATACACCCCCACTCAGAGGAACCGACGTCCGCGTCGGGCCACAGGAACGTTCCCTCTTGGCACATATGTCTGTGCATCCAGTCCGGTACATGTACCATGCCGTGTGCCACGACGGGTCACAAATGTCATGAAAAACATGACCGCGCACCTGTCCGCAAACATCCGTGTAACCGCGAGGGTCGGCTATGATACCAACTTGTAACGCCCCAGACACACGCGTCGGTGGTCGTTACTCTTGGCAGGATCTAGACTAGCCCCACAGATCAATACTAGTATTTTCTGCGCACTTTGTCCTCACTCGTGCGCACCCGGGAGCAACTTCTCAGTCGGTCACCCATCCTGACACTACTCCAAGTTGAGCACGCTTAACTTTGGATTTCTGTCCGAATGGGCTCCCGAAAAAGAAGGAATTCCTTATTGATATGAGTAGTCTATCATCCCTAATAAGCCAAGCCATCACATCTGGGGTGGGGATAACCTGCTCTTTGGCAGGGAGCCTGTGTCTGATTTCCGCTGTCAAGTACCTCCCGTCCCAGACCTCCTTGATGTCCTTTTCCGTGATGGAGGAAGCCATCCCCTTGCCCTGCGCGCTGGATCCAGAAATGGCTGGAGTGTTTGGTGGGAACGGAAAAGATTGAATCTTGGGCGCTGGAGCTCGAGGGTGGATGGGCTATGGGATAAGAAGGCATGGGGGAGAAAGATGGATCCTTATCCTCTTATAAAGGCAGTGAATATAAAGCGCCCCCACGGGCCGTAGAACTCGCCTATTCCCAAGGGGTCGTGTAAACAGCACGATTGGATTACCCAAACTAGAATTGATGAGAATCCCGCAATAAGGGGACACGATCTCTGTTTTGACAAGACGCGTCAATAGAGGCCGTGCCTCGAGGTGCGGAGTGGGAGGCCACAAAGCGGTTCAAAATAATGATAAGGCCAGAACATAACATCTCGCCGAAAAAACTGTCAGTGTGCATGACTTGTTTTGTTTAAGTATTTTTGTCTTCTGGTTCAGGGTTGTAACTGATTATACAGAGCCGGATATAGTTCTTTTGTTAAGCTACTTTGGAGTATTTGGAGGAGTAACCCACCTTGCAATGCCGAAGACAATCTGCGCGCCCGACACATCGTCATTGAAGCCTGCTTCAGGGGCTAATGAAGGAGTCCTGGATTAGAGGGTCCCCGGGCGTCCGGGCTATGTGACCTGGGTCGGACTGATGAGCCGTGAATATACAAGATAGAAGGCCTTTCCCTATATCCGGATGCGACTCTCCTTTGCATGGATGGCAAGCTTGGCGTTCGGATATGAAGATTCCTTTCTATGTAAACCGACTCTGTACAACCCTAGGCCCCTCTGATGTCTATATAAACCGGATGGTTTAGTCTGTAGGGGCAATCATAATCATATAGGCTAGACATCTAGGGTTTGGCCATTACGATTTCGAGGTAGATCAACTCTTGTAACGCCTATACTCAACAAAGTCAATCAAGCAGGAAGTAGGATATTACCTTCATTAAGAGGGCCTGAACCTGGGTAAATATCATGTCCCTTGTCTCATGTTACCATCGATCCTTAGACGCACAGTTCAGGACCCCTTACCCAAGATCGGCCGGTTTTGACACCTACATCAAATAGATCTCCAAGAACATCAAGGAGAACACTGTATTGAAGATCAAAGAGAGAGAAGAAGCCACCTAGCTACTAGATTTGGACCTGTAGGTCTATGGTAAACTACTCATGTTGTCATGCATCATCGGGGGCGGCAAGGTTGATGTAGAGCCCCTCCGTGATTGATTGCCCCTCCGGAGAGTAATGGAGAAGGCCTCTAGATAGGATCTCTTGGGAACAAAAACTGCAGCAACGGAAAAAGTATTTTGGGTGGCTCGCTGATGTTCGTGGAATATTTGAGAATTTATAGAGGTGAAATTAGGGTTGTAGGTGCCACGAGGGCCCACAAGCCTAGGGCCCCCTGGGGTGTTCCTCCCGAGCTTGTCGCTCCCTCGTGGCTCATCTGGCCTTCTCCCGAACCTTCTAGGGTCTCTTCTGGTCCATAAAAATTTAATCCAAAGTTTTTTTTCCATTTGGACTCTGTTTGATATTGATTTCCTAAAAAGCCCAAAACAGGCAAAAACATGCAATTGGCACTAGGCACTAAGTTAATAGGTTAGTCCAAAAAAATGATATATGATTGGAAATGATTGCATATAAAACATCTAATGTTAATACTATAATAGCATGGAACAATCTAAAATTATAGATATGTTGGAGACATATCATTGGGGACACAAGAGATTTCTTGTATTTGATTGCAGGGTTGTTTGCAAGAGACCATCTCCATCCTATGCCTCCCTTGGATTGATAAACCTTATGTCATCGACTTGAGGGAAAATTTCTATTGTCCTACAAAACTATGCGCCTGGAGGCCCAACACGAGTCTACTAGAATAAGTTGTGTAGTAGACACCACTTCACAACCTAGGTTAAACAGGGTTATTCCTTTAATAGAAAATGGAACATTCCTAAGAAATAAAGATTGGGGTTGGGCTAGAATGGAAATGACATGATCTTGGGAAATATTTGAGAGTAATGAACCAGTTGGGAGAAGAAGGAAATATGATCTTCACAGGTTTCTAGTCCAGAGAACTGCTCGAAAAGAAAAATCAGAGCAAAAACCAAAGAAATTCAAAAGAAAATGAAAGGGCCATAAATTTAGGTGTTACAAACCTACCCCCTTAGGAAAATATCATCCTGGAGATTTGGTTGCTCAGAGAACAAGTATCTGTTTCCTTTATATGTCCTGGAGATTTGGTTGCTCAGAGAACAAGTATCTGGAAAATATCATCCTGGACATAACTTAAGGAAATTGTGTCCAGCTCGGGTATCTGTTTCCTTTATATGTTGTTCCCCCTGAATTTCATATAATCTGATTACCCTACTCTGGCTAGTTTGCTTCACCTTACCCAAAATTTTGATGGGTCTTTCCTCATATGCCAAACCTTATGCTGACTTTGATTCTTTCATATATGTCGACTTAGCTGGGGTGGGGATATATTATCATACCTAGGAGATAATGACTTTCCACAAGTTCGGAGTGATTTTAGATTGACATATCACTCTTTGATTTGTCAATGGTAATATCCAATGAATCCGTGAATAAATTCCAGGTGGGCACGAAACTCTTTTTAATTCCTACCATCATGTTACTCAAATAAATGCATGTCTTCCAGCTTCAACCAATTTGCGAATCATAGCCATTCTCTTTACGGGATCTGGCAGCCCGTAGGTAGTACTGGATCATCTTGGTTTGTTTGTTTGTCTCTAGCATGAAATTTGTACCAAATATTTGACTGCCTCCCGTCTTTGGCAGTATAAAGGGGTACGGTCTTATAGCTGTAACATACCTCAAACAGTAGCATCTCGAGACTAGACTGACAGTCGTTCTTGCGGGGAGTTATTTTCCATGGCAGGTTGTCCTTGCACTTAGTTCCACATGGGAGAGCACATGATTTGAGCTTTTTGTTCATCATCTGACTTGCTCATTTTTTTTCAGTATGTCCATATGTGGGTAATAGGTCCTGCGATGCTTTAACATGGTCGGTGAAGTCAAACTATTGAGATGGCTAAGGAATCTTGGATCTGACGGGACAGACTTGGATATTTCCACACTCACAATTTTGAGCATGTGAAGTTGGTCAAGCGGGTTGGATGGATATGAGGTCCTTGTGGAACAGAGTAGGCCTCTAATTGTATGTCCATGTTCATCCATAAGGAATCATGGTCTCAAGCTGACTTGGGTATCCGGACCATGATGGACGTGCAAGAATCATCATACATTTGCTGCTAGACTTACTCCTTGATTGTCATTATTTTCTTTATCAAAATCCCTTACTAAAATAGCTTGGCCACATATATCCTCGATCCTTCTTATGACCATATGTGTTGTTGGTGCAATATTCCGATGTCATACCTTGTTCTAGTTGATGCCATGGGTCCTCATGTAGAGCATGTAGTTATATAGAGCTCATTGTTTTGGCCGATCATACAAGATGGTGACAAGAGTTCATGATATCACCTTGTATGGTGCAGGGAAACTGACCTTGATAACCAGTGTCAAGATTGTTGTTCCAAGGTTGTTTGCTTGACAACTTGTCAATTCTTACATCACATGAGATGTATATATGACTTTCTTCCTCTAGCATAACTTATGGGGTTGTTCCGTCCTTACCTTCTTCCGGTAGATCCACTTGAACATAGTTGTATCCTCGTATGAGTGACTTTCATGACCTGGGATGCATGCTCACCATATACCAGTATATGTAGCCGAACACTCGATTCTTGAGGCAGGCATTTTCCTTGACTGATTGAACTTCTGACTAAACTGTTGCAGACCTGATTCTTGAGCTGCATTGTCATATATAGCCAACTCACAGTGTAATATCCTATAGCAATACTGATAAATGTGTATAGTGTCGTACTAAGGAAGACTACATATTTTGTGTTGGAAGCTATGAAGAGTATCGCCCTGAGGAATGTTGGATGTCGTACCTTAGAAGCTTCTCCTTTGTTTTCTTATTGAGGAATATTCGGTGCCATATGCCGGAAGCCTCCTGTTATAGCTTGCTGAACAAGGCTGAGCATCTTACGCTGGAAGCTATCCACATAGTGTACCGAGGAAAATTGAGGATTATTGCATTGGAAGGTTCTTCCAGTAGCATGTGGAGGAAGACTGAGTTTCTTACACCCGAATTTTCTCAGTACGATGCGGGCTGAATGCCATATATATATATATATATATATATATATATATATATATATATATACCCATAATGGTTGAATGCCATATATATAACGATAATATTTTTGCTACTAGTTACTTGAAGGAGAAGAAATGTCTGACTGTCTTCCTTGGTGAATACTGAACACATAGCACATTATGGCTTCCTTCTGAAGTATAACATATTTCAAGTTTCATTCATAGCTGAACCAAAACGTTATATATGAGACATACCTTTGACTAAAAATATACCATTGGCCTTGCGCCTGACTTGTCTTCCTACTAGTTTGATAATTACTGCTTTAAAGGTTGTGTAACTGATGCAGACTTGATGGTGATAGTCAATTCAGGATACCACTTGTATTTAGAGCAGATATCCCCAATACAATAAAGTCAACTGAGAATGCCATACCATTCAGCCGAGCTTCCAAATATTTGAAATCCTCATTGCTTCTTCGAGTCCAGTGTCGATTGATGAGAAACTTTCATAAGGGGAAATAAGGTAACCCCAAAGGCCCAAATAAAGAAGCAAAAGAAACAACTCAACTCGAAAAAATCACACAAAAGGTATTCAAATCATACATAAGCAACATCGCATCTTAAAGCTATTCACAACAATATTCAAGGCTACTTATGCCACACAAATCTCATGGGAAATTCTGGTGCTATGATCTAATCATGCTATGATGCTGTGCACGAAGATGGATCAACATGTGGAGAGGTTGGCGTAAATAGAGCTACACCAAGTGTTGGCTTGGGGCATCCATGACTGGCTCGGAGGTGAGGAAATACTCGATGATCATGTAGTAGGACAGGATTGTCATGACACATCATCATCAAGCCGAGGAAGGGAACCATACTTGTCCATGGAATAGGTCAGATGATAGGATAGCGATGGAAAGTTGGGTCTACTAGCATTGCCCTTTTCTGGTAATGAAGATCAGTAAGGGTTGCCATAGCAACAAGATGAAAGGCATGATCTGGGATAGAAGCATGTCTACCACCGAAACGATAGGTGTGGCTGAAGAAAAGATATTGGTGCGCACTGGTACAACGAGCTCTATACAAACGGTTTTTAACCCTTTTTCACAACAGAATTTTAAACTGTCTCCTTGCCTATGTGTGCGATAGGGGGGTCCTTCCCACATGACCTAGAAACTATTGGGGATAGGGAGGAGCAATGAATATGTTTTGCGTAACTAAGCGTATGTGATGCCAGCATCTATCCAAAATGCGAGCCTTCAGACAACTGTTTGTGATATGTCAAATATCCCAAACGCTCCATCCTTCCTACTTGTTTGTGCTTGCATTACCATCGCAGTCGGCATTCTATGTTGCTACGTTTATGATGCGTGCCCCATCACAAATAGTTCACGATTATAGAATGTGTATGATAAGCAGAAATCACACGCACTCACTTCTCCCGAACCGTATGTGATATGTAATTAAGAAGATTAGCTAATCATCGTACGAGTGTCAGATAGGATTACGAAATGTTGGACCGTCATGCCAGTGTTGTACATGATAACTATCACACACGCTATACTATGGTGCAACATTTACGATGCATACGACATCGGAAACAATTCA
The DNA here is from genome assembly GCF_002162155.2 of Triticum dicoccoides. NCBI lineage: Eukaryota > Viridiplantae > Streptophyta > Magnoliopsida > Poales > Poaceae > Triticum > Triticum dicoccoides. The sequence goes on along the minus strand of NC_041388.1, from coordinate 201,522,353 downwards.
TGATTGTAAACCGTGTACGATAAGGCGACTATCACAAACATTTAGTTTGCTTGCACCGTTTGTGATATTATCTGACATCACACACGTTTCACAAACGGCAACTGTGTGCATGGTTGCACATGTTTCCTCTCTGTGAACCGTGTCAGATTATGATGTATACCACACACGTTTGTGCTTTACAGACAGTGTGCCATAATGTAGTGACCTGACCTCAAACAGTCAAGTCTTTGTGCTTCAGTGTCATCCCTGGATCGGTAATGCTGACACACACAGTACTCGAAGGATGTATAATAGAGTAGGAATCACACACTTATTACATCGAATGTCTCAAAAGAGAACTTATTACAATAATATGGCTTAAGGCCATGTAATGCGATAACAGCGGAAGGCTTGGAAGATAAGTGAGTCCATCAACTCCAGCGGCATAGCTGAGCTGCATGGCAACGACCTAACGGACCTTACTCCTCGTCTGAAATGTCTGCAACATAATACGTTGCAGCCCGAGAACGGGTCAACACATGGAATATGCTGGCAATGTAACACAGTAGGACAAGAACAGAATAATGCTATCACTACATGCATATTTGGCTGGTGGAAATCTCTATGGTTATAATTTTTGCGAAAAGCCAATTTTTCCCTACAGCAAAGGAATAGCTTTTAATTTAACTGTCATGGTGGTTAAACAAATATTGAGAAGGTAACCCCAACTCAATCCCAATTAAAGTAATTAACAACCCAACAATATTAATTAAGAGTGACGAGATACATGTGATAACCCAAGTACTAGATACTCAAGATTGTCCATAACCGAGGACACGACTAACCATGATTAGATTGTACACTCTCCAGAGGTTTGCGCACTTTTCCCCACAAGACTCGATCGCCTCCGATGGATTTCTCGCACTACATGATGTTTGAGAAACGGATGACCGAGAGACAGTCTTTCAAAAACATTAACTCTCTACTCCTGGTAGACCATACCAAACCTACAAAACCCACTACCTGCTGATCCACCTCTTCAAGAGCTTCACGTAACTTACTCAACTATGCTAGAGCCCATAATAGCGTGTGGCTGCACACAGAAGTTTCTAGCATGAATCATCTCAGTTCCCTTTGATCCTGGGTGGCGCTACATAGGAAGATCACACGGATACCCCAAAAAAACAAACAACACTGGGTTCCCCAGGTGCCTCAATCCACATAGATGTTAATTTAAGTTGCCACCTTAAGTTGAACCATTAATTAATAACCTCACATCTATCATGGATTTCACTCAGACCCAAACCACGTCTACGAGCATAGCATAGCAATATAAGCAACGCGTAGAACTAACTCCCAAGGGTTTGATGGTAACAGGGTAATAGGTTCTACCTCAAGAACTACTTCCCAACCCACAAGTTAATGACATCCTAATCATGCAATGTTTGAGGATTGGAACTAATGCAATAAAAACTGGGTATGAAAAAGAGTATGATCAATGTGTTACTTGCCGTGCCGACGATCCGCGAAACCTAGAGACTCGTAGTAACACGCTTCACACTCCGGGTGTTCTATCGCAAACAAACAATAACATACATAAGCAACAAGCAAAGATGCAAAGATGCAAAAGCAAAACTCAAATAAGAGGGGTTGACCAGAAAGTTCAACTTAAGAACTCCGGTACACAAAAAGAATCAAATCAAATGGAGCAACGAAACTCAAACGGCGAACAAAACAAGATCTGTTGACTAATCTGGACTAAGGTCAAATTTTACAGTAGCAAAAACTTGTGCAAGTTGGTTAAACAGAAAGAGGGTCTCGAGACGAAGATCTAGGTGTTGAATCAGAAATCGCGATCAGAAACTAAGAGCGAAAAGATAAACAGAAACTAAAATCGGATTCGAAATCGCGATCGAGAAAAATTGCAGATAAATCCGATAAAAAGAAAACTGACAAACAGTCTAACGAATGAGCGTTCGTTAGCTGTGACTAACGGGCGAAAACCGTTCGTTAAAATGAATGTATGGACGAATGTCCTCTAAATAGAAGAACCAAGAAAAACCGGCGAACCGATCTAAAAAACAAACTAGGGTTTCTAAAAACACCGACGGCTCGGGTCCGGCGCGGTACCTACGGCGAGGGCCTCCGGCGAGGCGGGGTTGGGCGGCGGGGCGGTGGAGCTCGGCGGCG